>NC_092726.1:126506858-126807483 GCF_047496885.1 Scyliorhinus torazame | reverse complement strand
GTAAGAGTGAGAGACAGTGAGGGGAGTGAGAGTGGGAGACAGTGAGGGGAGTGGAATGGGAGACAGTGAGGGGTGTGAGAGTGGGAGACAGTGAGTGGAGTGAGAGTTGGTGACAGTGAGGGGAGTGAGAGTGGGAGACAGTGAGGGGAGTGAGAGTGGGAGGCAGTTTGGCGCGTGAGAGCGGGAGACATTGAGGGGAGTGAGAGTGGGAGACAGTGAGATGAGTGAGAGTGGGAGTCAATGAGGGGAGTGAGAGTGGGAGACAGTGAGGGGAGTGAGAGTGGGAGACAGTGAGGGGAGTGAGAGTGGGAGACAGTGAGGGGAGTGAAAGTGGGTGAAACTGAGGGGTGTGAGAGTGGGAGACAGTGAGGGGAGTGAGAGTGGGAGACAGTGAGGGGAGTGAGAGTGGGAGACAGTGACGGGAATGAAATTGGAGACTGTAAAGGGAGTGAGAGTGGGTGACAATGAGGGAGTGAGAGGGGAGACCGTGACGGGAGTGAGAGTGAGAGACAGTGACGGGAGTGAGAGTGGGAGACAGTGAGGAGAGTAAGAGTGGGAGACAGTGAGGGGAGTGAGATTGGGAGACAGTGAGGGGAGTGAGAGTGGGAGACAGTGAGGGCAGTGAGAGTGGGAGACAGTGAGGGGAGTGAGAGTAGGAGACAGTAAGGGGAGTGAGCGTGGGAGACAGTGAGGGGAGTGAGAGTGGGAGACAGTGAGGGGTGTGAGAGTGGGAGACCGTGAGGGGAGTGAGAGTGGGAGACAGTGAGAGGAGTGAGAGTGGGAGACAGTGAGGGGTGTGAGAGTGGGAGACAGTGAGGGGTGTGAGAGTGGGAGACAGTGAGGAGTCTGAGAGTGGGAGACAGTGAAGGGAGCGAGAATGGGAGACAGTGAGGGGAGTGAGAGTGAGAGACAGTGAGGGGAGTGAGAGTGGGAGATACTGAGGGGAGTGGGAGTGGGAGACAGAGAGGGGAGTGAGAGTGGGAGACAGTGAGGGGAGTGAGAGCGGGAGACAGTGAGGGGAGTGAGAATGGGAGAGAGTGAGGGGAGTGAGAGTGGGAGACAGTGAGGGGAGTGAAAGTGGGAGACAGTGAGGGGAGTGAGAGTGGGAGACAGTGAGGGGTGTGAGAGTGGGAGACTGTGAGTAGAGTGAGAGTGGGAGACAGTGAGGGGACTGAAAGTGGGAGACAGTGAGGGGAGTGAGAGTGGGAGACAGTGAGTGGAGTGAGAGTGAGAGACAGTGAGTGGAGTGAGAGTGGGAGACAGTGAGGGGAGTGAGAGTGGGAGACAGTGAGTGGAGTGAGAGTGGGAGACAGTGAGGGGAGTGAAAGTGGGAGACAGTGAGGGGAGTGAGTGTGGGAGACAGTGAGGGGAGTGAGAGCGGGAGACAGTGAGGTGTGTGAGAGTGGGAGACAGTGAGGGGTGTGAGAGTGGGAGACAGTGAGGGGAGTGAGAGTGGGAGGCAGTGAGGGGAGTGAGAGTGGGAAACAGTGAGTGGAGTGAGAGTGGGAGACAGCGAGGGGAGTGAGAGTGGGAGACAGTGAGGGGAGTGAGAGTGGGAGACAGTGAGGGGAGTGAGAATGAGAGACAGTGAGGTGTTGGATAGTGTGTGACAGTGAGGGGTATTAAGGTAGGTGACAGTGAGTGGAGTGAGAGTGGGAGAGGGTGTGGGTTGAGAGAGTGGGAGACAGTGAGGGGAGTGAGAGTGGGGGACCGTGAGCGGTGTTAGAGTGGGAGACAGTGAGGTTTCTGAGAGTTTGGGAAAGTGAGGGGTATGATAGTGGGAAACGGTGAGTTTTGAGAGAATGGGAGACAGTGAGGTGTTTTAGACTGTGAGGCAATGAGGAGAGTGACAGTGGAAGATAAGAAGGGGTGTGAGAGTTGGTAACAGAGAGGGTTTGAGTGGGAAACGGTGAGGGGTCCGAGAGTGTGAGACAGTGATATTACTGAGTGTGGATATTGAAGGGAGTGAGACTGCGAGACCGTGAGGTGAGTGATAGTGGGAGACAATGAGGTTTGTGAGAGTGGGAGACAGTGACGGGAATGAAAGTGGAGACTGTAAAGGGAGTGAGAGTGGGTGACAATGAGGGAGTGAGAGGGGAGACCGTGAGTGGTCTGAGTGGGAGACAGAAGGGGAGTGAGAGTGGGTGACAATGAGGGAGTGAGAGTGGGTGACAGTGAGGGTTGTGAGAGTTGGGAGTCAGTGAGGGGAGTGAGAGTGGGAGACAGTGAGGGGAGTGTGAGCGGGAGACAGTGAGGGGGGTGAGAGTGGGAGACAGTGAGGGGTGTGAGAGTGGGAGACAGTGAGGGGAGTGGGAGTGGGAGACAGTGAGGGGAGTGAGAGTGGGAGACAGTGTGGGGAGTGAGAGTGGGGGACAGTGAGGGGAGTGAAACTGGGAGACAGTGAGGGGAGTGTGAGTGGGAGACAGTGAGGGGAGTGGGAGTGGGAGACAGTGAGGGGAGTGAGAGCGGGAGACAGTGAGGGGAGTGAGAGCGGGAGACAGAGAGGGGAGTGAGAGTGGGAGACAGTGAGGGGTGTGAGAGTGGGAGACAGTGAGGGGTGTGAGAGTGGGAGACAGTGAGGAGTCTGAGAGTGGGAGACAGTGAAGGGAGCGAGAATGGGAGACAGTGAGGGGAGTGAGAGTGAGAGACAGTGAGGGGAGTGAGAGTGGGAGATACTGAGGGGAGTGGGAGTGGGAGACAGAGAGGGGAGTGAGAGTGGGAGACAGTGAGGGGAGTGAGAGCGGGAGACAGTGAGGGGAGTGAGAATGGGAGAGAGTGAGGGGAGTGAGAGTGGGAGACAGTGAGGGGAGTGAAAGTGGGAGACAGTGAGGGGAGTGAGAGTGGGAGACAGTGAGGGGTGTGAGAGTGGGAGACAGTGAGTGGAGTGAGAGTGGGAGACAGTGAGGGGAGTGAAAGTGGGAGACAGTGAGGGGAGTGAGAGTGGGAGACAGTGAGTGGAGTGAGAGTGAGAGACAGTGAGTGGAGTGAGAGTGGGAGACAGTGAGGGGAGTGAGAGTGGGAGACAGTGAGTGGAGTGAGAGTGGGAGACAGTGAGGGGAGTGAAAGTGGGAGACAGTGAGGGGAGTGAGTGTGGGAGACAGTGAGGGGAGTGAGAGCGGGAGACAGTGAGGTGTGTGAGAGTGGGAGACAGTGAGGGGTGTGAGAGTGGGAGACAGTGAGGGGAGTGAGAGTGGGAAACAGTGAGTGGAGTGAGAGTGGGAGACAGCGAGGGGAGTGAGAGTGGGAGACAGTGAGGGGAGTGAGAGTGGGAGACAGTGAGGGGAGTGAGAATGAGAGACAGTGAGGTGTTGGATAGTGTGTGACAGTGAGGGGTATTAAGGTAGGTAACAGTGAGTGGAGTGAGAGTGGGAGAGGGTGTGGGTTGTGAGAGTGGGAGACAGTGAGGGGAGTGAGAGTGGGGGACCGTGAGGGGTGTTAGACTGGGAGACAGTGAGGTTTCTGAGAGTTTGGGAAAGTGAGGGGTATGATAGTGGGAAACGGTGAGTTTTGAGAGAATGGGAGACAGTGAGGTGTTTTAGACTGTGAGGCAATGAGGGGAGTGACAGTGGAAGATAAGAAGGGGTGTGAGAGTGGGTAACAGAGAGGGTTTGAGTGGGAAACGGTGAGGGGTCCGAGAGTGTGAGACAGTGATATTACTGAGTGTGGATATTGAAGGGAGTGAGACTGCGAGACCGTGAGGTGAGTGATAGTGGGAGACAAAGAGGTTTGTGAGAGTGGGAGACAGTGACGGGAATGAAAGTGGAGACTGTAAAGGGAGTGAGAGTGGGTGACAATGAGGGAGTGAGAGGGGAGACCGTGAGTGGTCTGAGTGGGAGACAGAAGGGGAGTGAGAGTGGGTGACAATGAGGGAGTGAGAGTGGGTGACAGTGAGGGTTGTGAGAGTTGGGAGTCAGTGAGGGGAGTGAGAGTGGGAGACAGTGAGGGGAGTGTGAGTGGGAGACAGTGAGGGGGGTGAGAGTGGGAGACAGTGAGGGGTGTGAGAGTGGGAGACAGTGAGGGGAGTGGGAGTGGGAGACAGTGAGGGGAGTGAGAGTGGGAGACAGTGAGGGGAGTGAGAGTGAGAGGCAGTGAGGGAATTGAGACTGGGAGACAGTGTGGGGAGTGAGAGTGGGGGACAGTGAGGGGAGTGAAACTGGGAGACAGTGAGGGGAGTGTGAGTGGGAGACAGTGAGGGGAGTGGGAGTGGGAGACAGTGAGGGGAATGAGAGCGGGAGACAGTGAGGGGAGTGAGAGCGGGAGACAGAGAGGGGAGTGAAAGTGGGAGACAGTGAGGGGAGTGAGAGCGGGAGACAGTGAGGGGAGTGAGAGCGGGAGACAGAGAGTGGAGTGAAAGTGGGAGACAGTGAGGGGAGTGAGAGTGGGAGACAGTGAGGGGAGTGAGAATGGGAGAATGTGAGGGGAGTGAGAGTGGGAGACAGTGAGGGGAGTGAGAGTGGGAGACAGTGAGGGGAGTGGGAGTGGGAGATAGTGAAGGGAGTGAGAGTGGGAGACAGTGAGAGGAGTGAGAGTGGGAGACAGTGAGGGGTGTGAGAGTGGGAGACAGTGAGGAGTGTGAGAGTGGGAGACAGTGAGGGGAGCGAGAGTGGGAGGCAGCGAGGGGAGTGAGAGTGAGAGACAGTGAGGGGATGGAGAGTGGGAGACACTGAGGGGAGTAAGAGCGGGAGACAGTGATGGGAGCGAGAGTGGAGACAGTGAGGGGAATGAGAGTAGGAGACAGTAAGGGGAGTGAGCGTGGGAGACAGTGAGGGGAGTGAGAGTGGGAGACAGTGAGATGTGTGAGAGTGGGAGACAGTGAGGGGAGTGAGAGTGGGAGACAGTGAGAGGAGTGAGAGTGGGAGACAGTGCGGGGTGTGAGAGTGGGAGACAGTGAGGAGTGTGAGAGTGGGAGACAGTGAAGGGAACGAGAGTGGGAGACAGCGAGGGGAGTAAGAGTGAGAGACAGTGAGGGGAGTGAGAGTGGGAGACAGTGAGGGGAGTGGAATGGGAGACAGTGAGGGGTGTGAGAGTCGGAGACAGTGAGTGGAGTGAGAGTTGGTGACAGTGAGGGGAGTGAGAGTGGGAGACAGTGAGGGGAGTGAGAGTGGGAGGCAGTTTGGCGCGTGAGAGCGGGAGACAGTGAGGGGAGTGAGAGTGGGAGACGGTGAGATGAGTGAGAGTGGGAGTCAGTGAGGGGAGTGAGAGTGGGAGACAGTGAGGGGAGTGAGAGTGGGAGACAGTGAGGGGAGTGAGAGTGGGAGACACTGAGGGGAGTGAAAGTGGGAGACACTGAGGGGTCTGAGAGTGGGAGACAGTGAGGGGAGTGAGAGTGGGAGACAGTGAGGGGAGTGAGAGTGGGAGAGAGTGACGGGAATGAAAGTGGAGACTGTAAAGGGAGTGAGAGTGGGTGACAATGAGGGAGTGAGAGGGGAGACCGTGAGTGGTCTGAGTGGGAGACAGAAGGGGAGTGAGAGTGGGTGACAATGAGGGATTGAGAGTGGGTGACAGTGAGGGTTGTGAGAGTTGGGAGACAGTGAGGGGAGTGAGAGTGGGAGACAGTGAGGGGAGTGTGAGTGGGAGACAGTGAGGGGGGTGAGAGTGGGAGACAGTGAGGGGAGTGAGAGTGGGAGACAGTGAGGGGAGTGAGAGTGCGAGACAGTGAGGGGAGTGAGTGTGGGAGACAGTGAGGTGTGTGAGTGGGAGACAATGTGGGGAGTGAGAGTGGGAGACAGCGAGGTGTGTGAGAATGGGGCACATTGAGGGGTGAGAACGTGGGAGACAGTGAGTGGTGTGAGAGTGGGTGACAGTGAGTGGAGTGAGAGTGGGAGACAGTGAGGGGAGTGAGAGTGGGAGACAGTGAGGGGAGTGAGAGTGGGAGACAGTGAGGGGAGTGAGAGTGCAGACAGTGAGGGGAGTGAGAGTGGGAGACAGTGAGTCGTCTGAGAATGGGAGACAGTGAGGGGAGTGAGAGTGGGAGAGAGTGAGGGGAGTAAGAGTGGGAGACAGTGAGGGGAGTGGGAGTGGGAGACAGTGAGGGGAGTGACAGCGGGAGACAGTGAGGGTAGTGATCGGGAGACAGAGAGGGGAGTGAGAGTGGGAGACAGTGAGGGGAGTGAGAGTGGGAGACAGTGAGGAGAGTGAGAGTGGGAGACAGTGAGGGGAGTGAGAATGGGAGACAGTGAGGGGGGTGAGAGTGGGAGACAGTGAGGGGAGTGAGAGTGGGAGACAGTGAGGGGAGTGGGAGTGGGAGACAGTGAGGCGAGTGAGAGTGGGAGACAGTGAGGGGAGTGAGAGTGGGAGACAGTGAGGGGAGTGAGAGTGGGAGACACTGACGGGAATGAGAGTGGGAGACAGTGACGGGAGTGAGAGTGGGAGACAGTGAGGAGAGTGAGAATGGGAGACAGTGAGGGGAGTGAGAGCGGGAGACAGTGAGGGGAGTGAGAATGGGAGACAGTGAGGGGAGTGAAAGTGGGAGACAGTGAGGGGAGTGAGAGTGGGAGACAGTGAGGGGTGTGAGAGTGGGAGACAGTGAGTGGAGTGAGAGTGGGAGACAGTGAGGGGAGTGAAAGTGGGAGACAGTGAGGGGAGTGAGAGTGGGAGACAGTGAGTGGAGTGAGAGTGAGAGACAGTGAGTGGAGTGAGAGTGGGAGACAGTGAGGGGAGTGAGAGTGGGAGACAGTGAGTGGAGTGAGAGTGGGAGACAGTGAGGGGAGTGAAAGTGGGAGACAGTGAGGGGAGTGAGTGTGGGAGACAGTGAGGGGAGTGAGAGCGGGAGACAGTGAGGTGTGTGAGAGTGGGAGACAGTGAGGGGTGTGAGAGTGGGAGACAGTGAGGGGAGTGAGAGTGGGAAACAGTGAGTGGAGTGAGAGTGGGAGACAGCGAGGGGAGTGAGAGTGGGAGACAGTGAGGGGAGTGAGAGTGGGAGACAGTGAGGGGAGTGAGAATGAGAGACAGTGAGGTGTTGGATAGTGTGTGACAGTGAGGGGTATTAAGGTAGGTAACAGTGAGTGGAGTGAGAGTGGGAGAGGGTGTGGGTTGTGAGAGTGGGAGACAGTGAGGGGAGTGAGAGTGGGGGACCGTGAGGGGTGTTAGAGTGGGAGACAGTGAGGTTTCTGAGAGTTTGGGAAAGTGAGGGGTATGATAGTGGGAAACGGTGAGTTTTGAGAGAATGGGAGACAGTGAGGTGTTTTAGACTGTGAGGCAATGAGGGGAGTGACAGTGGAAGATAAGAAGGGGTGTGAGAGTGGGTAACAGAGAGGGTTTGAGTGGGAAACGGTGAGGGGTCCGAGAGTGTGAGACAGTGATATTACTGAGTGTGGATATTGAAGGGAGTGAGACTGCGAGACCGTGAGGTGAGTGATAGTGGGAGACAAAGAGGTTTGTGAGAGTGGGAGACAGTGACGGGAATGAAAGTGGAGACTGTAAAGGGAGTGAGAGTGGGTGACAATGAGGGAGTGAGAGGGGAGACCGTGAGTGGTCTGAGTGGGAGACAGAAGGGGAGTGAGAGTGGGTGACAATGAGGGAGTGAGAGTGGGTGACAGTGAGGGTTGTGAGAGTTGGGAGTCAGTGAGGGGAGTGAGAGTGGGAGACAGTGAGGGGAGTGTGAGTGGGAGACAGTGAGGGGGGTGAGAGTGGGAGACAGTGAGGGGTGTGAGAGTGGGAGACAGTGAGGGGAGTGGGAGTGGGAGACAGTGAGGGGAGTGAGAGTGGGAGACAGTGAGGGGAGTGAGAGTGAGAGGCAGTGAGGGAATTGAGACTGGGAGACAGTGTGGGGAGTGAGAGTGGGGGACAGTGAGGGGAGTGAAACTGGGAGACAGTGAGGGGAGTGTGAGTGGGAGACAGTGAGGGGAGTGGGAGTGGGAGACAGTGAGGGGAATGAGAGCGGGAGACAGTGAGGGGAGTGAGAGCGGGAGACAGAGAGGGGAGTGAAAGTGGGAGACAGTGAGGGGAGTGAGAGCGGGAGACAGTGAGGGGAGTGAGAGCGGGAGACAGAGAGTGGAGTGAAAGTGGGAGACAGTGAGGGGAGTGAGAGTGGGAGACAGTGAGGGGAGTGAGAATGGGAGAATGTGAGGGGAGTGAGAGTGGGAGACAGTGAGGGGAGTGAGAGTGGGAGACAGTGAGGGGAGTGGGAGTGGGAGATAGTGAAGGGAGTGAGAGTGGGAGACAGTGAGAGGAGTGAGAGTGGGAGACAGTGAGGGGTGTGAGAGTGGGAGACAGTGAGGAGTGTGAGAGTGGGAGACAGTGAGGGGAGCGAGAGTGGGAGGCAGCGAGGGGAGTGAGAGTGAGAGACAGTGAGGGGATGGAGAGTGGGAGACACTGAGGGAAGTAAGAGCGGGAGACAGTGATGGGAGCGAGAGTGGAGACAGTGAGGGGAATGAGAGTAGGAGACAGTAAGGGGAGTGAGCGTGGGAGACAGTGAGGGGAGTGAGAGTGGGAGACAGTGAGATGTGTGAGAGTGGGAGACAGTGAGGGGAGTGAGAGTGGGAGACAGTGAGAGGAGTGAGAGTGGGAGACAGTGCGGGGTGTGAGAGTGGGAGACAGTGAGGAGTGTGAGAGTGGGAGACAGTGAAGGGAACGAGAGTGGGAGACAGCGAGGGGAGTAAGAGTGAGAGACAGTGAGGGGAGTGAGAGTGGGAGACAGTGAGGGGAGTGGAATGGGAGACAGTGAGGGGTGTGAGAGTCGGAGACAGTGAGTGGAGTGAGAGTTGGTGACAGTGAGGGGAGTGAGAGTGGGAGACAGTGAGGGGAGTGAGAGTGGGAGGCAGTTTGGCGCGTGAGAGCGGGAGACAGTGAGGGGAGTGAGAGTGGGAGACGGTGAGATGAGTGAGAGTGGGAGTCAGTGAGGGGAGTGAGAGTGGGAGACAGTGAGGGGAGTGAGAGTGGGAGACAGTGAGGGGAGTGAGAGTGGGAGACACTGAGGGGAGTGAAAGTGGGAGACACTGAGGGGTCTGAGAGTGGGAGACAGTGAGGGGAGTGAGAGTGGGAGACAGTGAGGGGAGTGAGAGTGGGAGAGAGTGACGGGAATGAAAGTGGAGACTGTAAAGGGAGTGAGAGTGGGTGACAATGAGGGAGTGAGAGGGGAGACCGTGAGTGGTCTGAGTGGGAGACAGAAGGGGAGTGAGAGTGGGTGACAATGAGGGATTGAGAGTGGGTGACAGTGAGGGTTGTGAGAGTTGGGAGACAGTGAGGGGAGTGAGAGTGGGAGACAGTGAGGGGAGTGTGAGTGGGAGACAGTGAGGGGGGTGAGAGTGGGAGACAGTGAGGGGAGTGAGAGTGGGAGACAGTGAGGGGAGTGAGAGTGCGAGACAGTGAGGGGAGTGAGTGTGGGAGACAGTGAGGTGTGTGAGTGGGAGACAATGTGGGGAGTGAGAGTGGGAGACAGCGAGGTGTGTGAGAATGGGGCACATTGAGGGGTGAGAACGTGGGAGACAGTGAGTGGTGTGAGAGTGGGTGACAGTGAGTGGAGTGAGAGTGGGAGACAGTGAGGGGAGTGAGAGTGGGAGACAGTGAGGGGAGTGAGAGTGGGAGACAGTGAGGGGAGTGAGAGTGCAGACAGTGAGGGGAGTGAGAGTGGGAGACAGTGAGTCGTCTGAGAATGGGAGACAGTGAGGGGAGTGAGAGTGGGAGAGAGTGAGGGGAGTAAGAGTGGGAGACAGTGAGGGGAGTGGGAGTGGGAGACAGTGAGGGGAGTGACAGCGGGAGACAGTGAGGGTAGTGATCGGGAGACAGAGAGGGGAGTGAGAGTGGGAGACAGTGAGGGGAGTGAGAGTGGGAGACAGTGAGGAGAGTGAGAGTGGGAGACAGTGAGGGGAGTGAGAATGGGAGACAGTGAGGGGGGTGAGAGTGGGAGACAGTGAGGGGAGTGAGAGTGGGAGACAGTGAGGGGAGTGGGAGTGGGAGACAGTGAGGCGAGTGAGAGTGGGAGACAGTGAGGGGAGTGAGAGTGGGAGACAGTGAGGGGAGTGAGAGTGGGAGACACTGACGGGAATGAGAGTGGGAGACAGTGACGGGAGTGAGAGTGGGAGACAGTGAGGAGAGTGAGAATGGGAGACAGTGAGGGGAGTGAGAGTGCGGGACAGTGAGGGGTGTGAGAGTGGGAGACAGTGATGTGAGCGAGAGTGGGAGACAGTGAGGGGGGTGAGAGTGGGAGACAGTGAGGTGTGTGAGAGTGGGAGACAGTGATGGGAGAGAGAGTGGGAGACAGTGAGGGGGGTGAGAGTGGGAGACAGTGAATGAGTGAGAGTGGAAGACAGTGAGGGGAGTGTGAGTGGGAGACAGTGAGGGGAGTGAGAGAGGGAGACAGTGAGGGGAGTGAGAGAGGGAGACAGTGAGGGTAGTGGGAGTGGGAGACAGTGAGGGGAGTGAGAGTGGGAGACAGTGAGGGGAGTGGGATTGGGAGACAGTGAGGGGAGTGAGAGTGGGAGACAGTGAGGGGAGTGAGAGCGGGAGACACTGAGGGGAGTGAGAGCGGGAGACAGAGGGGAGCGAGAGTGGGATACAGTGAGGGGAGTGAGAGTGGGAGACAGTGAGGAGAGTGAGGGTGGGAGACAGTGAGGGGAGTGAGAATGGGAGACAGTGAGGGGAGTGAGAGTGGGAGACAGTGAGGGGAGTGGGAGTGGGAGACATTGAGGGGAGTGAGAGTGGGAGACAGAGAGGGGAGTGAGAGCGGGAGACAGTGAGGGGAGTGAGAGTGGGAGACAGTGAGGGGAGTGAGAGTGGGAGACAGTGAGTCGTCTGAGAATGGGAGACAGTGAGGGGAGTGAGAGTGGGAGAGAGTGAGGGGAGTGAGAGTGGGAGACAGTGAGGGGAGTGGGAGTGGGAGACAGTGAGGGGAGTGACAGCGGGAGACAGTGAGTGGAGTGAGCGGGAGACAGAGAGGGGAGTGAGAGTGGGAGACAGTGAGGGGAGTGAGAGTGGGAGACAGTGAGGAGAGTGAGAGTGGGAGACAGTGAGGGGAGTGAGAATGGGAGACAGTGAGGGGGGTGAGAGTGGGAGACAGTGAGGGGAGTGAGAGTGGGAGACAGTGAGGGGAGTGGGAGTGGGAGACAGTGAGGCGAGTGAGAGTGGGAGACAGTGAGGGGAGTGAGAGTGGGAGACAATGAGGGGAGTGAGAGTGGGAGACACTGACGGGAATGAGAGTGGGAGACAGTGACGGGAGTGAGAGTGGGAGACAGTGAGGAGAGTGAGAATGGGAGACAGTGAGGGGAGTGAGAGTGGGAGACAGTGAGGGGTGTGAGAGTGGGAGACAGTGATGGGAGCGAGAGTGGGAGACAGTGAGGGGGGTGAGAGTGGGAGACAGTGAGGGGTGTGAGAGTGGGAGACAGTGATGGGAGAGAGAGTGGGAGACAGTGAGGGGGGTGAGAGTGGGAGACAGTGAATGAGTGAGAGTGGGAGACAGTGAGGGGAGTGTGAGTGGGAGACAGTGAGGGGAGTGAGAGTGGGAGACAGTGAGGGGAGTGAGAGAGGGAGACAGTGAGGGTAGTGGGAGTGGGAGACAGTGAGGGGAGTGAGAGTGGGAGACAGTGAGGGGAGTGGGAGTGGGAGACAGTGAGGGGAGTGAGAGTGGGAGACAGTGAGGGGAGTGAGAGCGGGAGACAGTGAGGGGAGTGAGAGCGGGAGACAGAGGGGAGTGAGAGTGGGATACAGTGAGGGGAGTGAGAGTGGGAGACAGTGAGGAGAGTGAGGGTGGGAGACAGTGAGGGGAGTGAGAATGGGAGACAGTGAGGGGAGTGAGAGTGGGAGACAGTGAGGGGAGTGGGAGTGGGAGACATTGAGGGGAGTGAGAGTGGGAGACAGAGAGGGGAGTGAGAGCGGGAGACAGTGAGGGGAGTGAGAGTGGGAGACAGTGAGGGGAGTGAGAGTGGGAGACAGTGAGGGGTGTGAGAGTGGGAGACAGTGAGGAGAGTGAGAGTGGGAGACAGTGAGGAGAGTGAGAGTGGGAGACAGTGAGGGGAGTGAGAGTGGGAGACAGTGAGGAGAGTGAGAGTGGGAGACAGTGAGGGGAGTGAGAGTGGGAGACAGTGAGGGGAGTGAGAGTGGGAGACAGTGAGGGGAGTGAGAGCGGGAGACAGTGAGGCGAATGAGAGTGGGAGACAGTGACGGGAGTGAGAGTGGGAGACAGTGAGGAGAGTGAGAGTGGGAGACAGTGAGGGGAGTGAGAGTGGGAGACAGTGAGGGGAGTGAGAGTGGGAGACAGTGAGGGGAGTGAGAGCGGGAGACAGTGAGGGGAGTGAGACACACGGTACCGAACGGCCTCCTGATCCCCCTGAGCTGCTGTACTCAACACACGGTACTGAACGGCCTCAAGATCCTCCTGATCTGCTGTACCAGAGACAAGGTATTGAACGGCCTCCTTATCCTCCTGATCTGCTGTACTAGACACACGGTACTGAACGGCCTCCTGATCCCCCTGATCTGCCGTACCAGAGACAAGGTACTGAACGGCCTCCTGATCCTCCTGATCTGCTATACCAGACACACGGTACTGAACGGCCTCCTGCTCCCCCTGATCTGCTGTACCAGACACACGGTACTGAACGGCCTCCTGCTCCCCCTGATCTGCTGTACCAGACACACGGTACAGAACGGCCTCCTGATCCACCTGATCTGCTGTACTAGACACACGGTACTGACCGGCCTCAAGATCCTCCTTACTGCTGTACCAGAGACAAGGTATTGAACGGCCTCCTGATCCCCCTGATCTGCTGTACCAGACACACGGTACTGAACGACCTCCTGATCCCCCTGATCAGCTGTACTAGACACACGGGACTGAACGGCCTCCTGATCCCGCTGATCTGCTGTACCAGACACACGGTTCTGAACGGCCTCCTGATCCCCCTGATCTGATGTATCAGACACACGGTACTGAAGGGCCTCCTGATCCTCCTGAGCTGCTGTACCAGACACACGGTACTGAACGGCCTCCTGATCCTCCTGATCTGCTATACCAGACACACGGTACTGAACGGCCTCCTGCTCCCCCTGATCTGCTGTACCAGACACACGGTACTGAACGGCCTCCTGATCCCCCTGATCTGCTGTACCAGACACAAGATACTGAACGGCCTCCTGATCCACCTGATCTGCTGTACTAGACACACGGTACTGAACGGCCTCCTGATCGCCCTGATCTGCTGTACCAGACACACGGTACTGAACGGCCTCCTGATCGCCCTGATCTGCTGTACCAGACACACGGTACTGAACGGCCTCCTGATACCCCTGATCTGCTGTACCAGACACACGGTACTGAACGGCCTCCTGATCCCCCTCACCTGCTGTACCAGGCACACGGTACTGAACGGCCTCCTGATCCCCCTCATCTGCTGTACCAGACACACGGTACTGAAGGGCCTCCTGATCCCCCTGATCTGCTGTACTAGACACACGGTGCTGAACGGCCTCCTGATCCTCCTGATCTGCTGTACCAGACACACGGTACTGAACGGCCTCCTGATCCCCCTGATCTGCTGTACCAGACACACGGTACTGAACGGCCTCCTGTTCACCCTGATTTGTTGTACTAGATACACGGTACAGAACGGCCTCCTGATCCCCCTGATCTGCTGTACCAGACTCACGGTACTGAACGGCCTCCCGATCCCCCTGATCTGCTGTACCAGACACAATGTACTGAACGGCCTCCTGATCCCCCTGATCTGCTGTACTAGACGCACGGTACTGAACGGCCTCCTGATCCCCCTCATCTGCTGTACCAGACACAAGATACTGAACGGACTCCTGATCCTCCTGATCTTGTGTACCAGACACACGGTACTGAACGGCCTCCTGATCCCCCTGATCTGCTGTACTAGACACACGGTACTGAACGGCCTCCTGATCCTCCTGATCTGCTGTACCAGACACACGGTACTGAACGGCCTCCTGATCCCCCTGATCTGCTGTACCAGACACACGGTACTGAACGGCCTCCTGTTCACCCTGATCTGTTGTACTAGACACACGGTACTGAACGGCCTCCTGATCCCCCTGATCTGCTGTACCAGACACACGGTACCGAAGGGCCTCCTGATCCCCCTGATCTGCTGTACCAGACACACGGTACTGAACGGCCTCCTGATCCCCCTGATCTGCTGTACCAGACACACGGTACTGAACGGCCTCCTGACCCCCTGATCTGTTGTACCAGACACACGGTACTGAACGGCCTCCTGATCCCCCTGATCTGCTGTACCAGACACACGGTACTGAACGGCCTCCTGATCCCCCTGATCTGCTGTACCAGACACACGGTACTGAACGGCCTCCTGATCCCCCTGATCTGCTGTACCAGACACACGGTACTGAACGGCCTCCTGACTCCCTGATCTGCTGTACCAGACACACGGTACTGAACGGCCTCCTGACCCCCTGATCTGTTGTCCCAGACACACGGTACTGAACGGCCTCCTGATCCCCCTGATCTGCTGTACCAGACACACGGTACTGAACGGCCTCCTGATCCTCCTGATCTGCTGTACCAGACACACGGTACTGAAGGGGCTCCTGATCCCCCTGATCTACTGTACAAGACACACGGTACTGAGCGGCCTCCTGATCCTCCTGATCTGCTGTACCAGACACACGGTACTGAAGGGGCTCCTGATCCCCCTGATCTGCTGTACCAGACACACGGTAATGAACGTCCTCCTGATCCCCCTGATCTGCTGTACCAGGCACACGGTACTGAACGGCCTCCTGATCCTCCTGATCTGCTGTACCAGACACACGGTACTGAAGGACCTCCTGATCCCCCTGATCTGCTGCACCAGGCACACGGTAATGAACGTCCTCCTGATCCCCCTGATCTGCTGTACCAGGCACACGGTACTGAACGGCCTCCTGATCCTCCTGATCTGCTCTACCAGACACACGGCACTGAAGGGGCTCCTGATCCCCCTGATCTGCTGTACCAGACACACGGTACTGAACGGCCTCCTGAACGCCCTGATCTGCTGTACCAGAAACACGGTACTGAACGGTCTCCTGTTCCCTCTGATCTGCTGTACTAGACACACGGTACTGAACGGCCTCCTGATCCCCCTGACCTGTTGTACCAGACATAACGGTACTGAACGGCCTCCTGATCCCCCTGATCTGCTGCACCAGACACACGGAACTGAACGGCCTCCTCATCCCCCTGATCTGCTGTACCAGAAACACGGTACTGAACGGTCTCCTGTTCCCTCTGATCTGCTGTACTAGACACACGGTACTGAACGGCCTCCTGATCCCCCTGACCTGTTATACCAGACATAACGGTACTGAAAGGCCTCCTGATCCCCCTGATCTGCTGCACCAGACACACGGTACTGAACGGCCTCCTGATCCCCTGAGCTGCTGTACCAGACACACGGTACTGAACGGCCTCCTGATCCCCCTGATCTGCTGTAACAGACACACGGTACTGAACGGCCTCCTCATCCCCCTGATCTGCTGTACCAGACATACGGTACTGAACGGCCTCCTGATCCTCCTGATCTGCTGTACCAGACACACGGTACTGAACGGCCTCCTCATCCCCCTGATCTGCTGTACCAGACACACGGTACTGAACGGCCTCCTGATCCTCCTGATCTGCTGTACCAGACACACGGTACTGAACGGCCTCCTGATCCTCCTGATCTGCTATACCAGACACACGGTATTGAACGTCCTCCTGCTCCCCCTGATCTGCTGTACCAGACACACGGTACTGAACGGCATCCTGATCCCCCTGATCTGCTGTACCAGACACAAGATACTGAACGGCCTCCTGATCCATCTGATCTGCTGTACCAGACACACGGTACTGAACGGCCTCCTGATCCCCCTGATCTGCTGTACCAGACACACGGTACTGAACGGCCTCCTGATCCCCCTGATCTGCTGTACCAGATACAAGATACTGAACGGCCTCCTGATCCATCTGATCTGCTGTACTAGACACACGGTACTGAACGGCCTCCTGATCGCCCTGATCTGCTGTACCAGACACAGGGTACTGAACGGCCTCCTGATTCCTCTGATCTGCTGCACTAGACACACGGTACTGAACGGCCTCCTGATCCCCCTGATCTGCTGTAACAGACACACAGTACTGAACGGCCTCCTGATCCCCCTCATCTGCTGTACCAGGCACACGGTACTGAACGGCCTCCTGAACCCCCTCATCTGCTGTACCAGGCACACGGTACTGAACGGCCTCCTGATCCTCCTGATCTGCTGCACCAGACACACGGTACTGAACGGCCTCCTGTACCCCCTGATCTGCTGTAACAGACACACAGTACTGAACGGCCTCCTGATCCCCCTCATCTGCTGTACCAGGCACACGGTACTGAACGGCCTCCTGATCCTCCTGATCTGCTGTACCAGACACACGGTACTGAAGGACCTCCTGATCCCCCTGATCTGCTGCACCAGACACACGGTAATGAACGACCTCCTGATCCCCCTGATCTGCTGTACCAGGCACACGGTACTGAACGGCCTCCTGATCCTCCTGATCTGCTGTACCAGACACACGGTACTGAAGGGGCTCCTGATCCCCCTGATCTGCTGTACCAGACACACGGTACTGAACGGCCTCCTGATCGCCCTGATCTGCTGTACCAGAAACACGGTACTGAACGGTCTCCTGTTCCCTCTGATCTGCTGTACTAGACACACGGTACTGAACGGCCTCCTGATCCCCCTGACCTGTTGTACCAGACATAACGGTACTGAACGGCCTCCTCATCCCCCTGATCTGCTGTACCAGAAACACGGTACTGAACGGTCTCCTGTTCCCTCTGATCTGCTGTACTAGACACACGGTACTGAACGGCCTCCTGATCCCCCTGACCTGTTGTACCAGCCATAACGGTACTGAACGGCCTCCTGATCCCCCTGATCTGCTGCACCAGACACACGGTACTGAACGGCCTCCTCATCCCCCTGATCTGTTGTACCAGACATAACGGTACAGAACGGCCTCCTGATCCCCTGATCTGCTGTACCAGACACACGGTACTGAACGGCCTCCTCATCCCCCTGATCTGTTGTACCAGACATAACGGTACTGAACGGCCTCCTGATCCCCTGATCTGCTGTACCAGACACACGGTACTGAACGGCCTCCTGATCCCCCTGATCTGCTGTACCAGACACACGGTACTGAACGGCCTCCTGATCCTCCTGATCTGCTGTACCAGACACACGGTACTGAACGGCCTCCTGATCCCGCTGATCTGCTGTACTAGACACACGGTACTGAACGGCCTCCTGATCCCGCTGATCTGCTGTACCAGACACACGGTACTGAACGGCCTCCTGATCCTCCTGATCTGCTATACCAGACACACGGTACTGAACGGCCTCCTGCTCCCCTGATCTGCTGTACCAGACACACGGTACTGAACGGCCTCCTGATCCCCCTGATCTGCTGTACCAGACACAAGATACTGAACGGCCTCCTGATCCACCTGATCTGCTGTACTAGACACACGGTACTGAACGGCCTCCTGATCGCCCTGATCTGCTGTTCTAGACACACGGTACTGAACGGCCTCCTGATCCCCCTGATCTGCTGTAACAGACACACAGTACTGAACGGCCTCCTGATCCCCCTCATCTGCTGTACCAGGCACACGGTACTGAACGGCCTCCTGATCCCCCTCATCTGCTGTACCAGGCACACGGTACTGAACGGCCTCCTGATCCTCCTGATCTGCGGCACCAGACACACGGTACTGAACGGCCTCCTGATCCCCCTGATCTGTTGTAACAGACACACAGTACTGAACGGCCTTCTGATCCCCCTCATCTGCTGTACCAGGCACACGGTACTGAACGGCCTCCTGATCCTCCTGATCTGCTGTACCAGACACACGGTACTGAACGGCCTCCTGATCCCCCTCATCTGCTGTACCAGACACACGGTACTGAACGGCCTCCTGATCCTCCTGATCTGCTGTACCAGACACACGGTACTGAAGGGCCTCCTGATCCCCCTGATCTGCTGTACTAGACACACGGTGCTGAACGGCCTCCTGATCCTCCTGATCTGCTGTACCAGACACACGGTACTGAACGGCCTCCTGATCCCATTGATTTGCTGTACCAGACACACGGTACTGAACGGCCTCCTGTTCACCCTGATCTGTTGTACTGGACACACGGTACTGAACGGCCTCCTGATCCCCCTGATCTGCTGTACCAGACACACGGTACTGAACGCCCTCCCGATCCCCCTGATCTACTGTACCAGACACAATGTACTGAACGGCCTCCTGATCCCCCTGATCTGCTGTACCAGACACACGGTACTGAACGGCCTCCTGACCCCCTGATCTGCTGTACCAGAGACACGGTACTGAACGGCCTCCTGATCCCCCTGATCTGCTGTACCAGGCACACGGTACTGAACGGCCTCCTGATCCCCCTGATCTGCTGTACCAGACACACGGTACTGAAGGGGCTCCTGATCCCCCTGATCTGCTGTACCAGACACACGGTACGGAACGGCCTCCTGATCCCCCTGATCTGCTGTACGAGACACAAGGTACTGGACAGCCTCCTGATCCCCCTCATCTGCTGTACCAGACACACGGTACTGAACGGCCTCCTGATCCCCCTGATCTGCTGTACGAGACACAAGGTACTGGACAGCCTCCTGATCCCCCTCATCTGCTGTACCAGACACACGGTACTGAACGGCCTCCTGATCCCCCTGATCTGCTGTCCCAGACACACGGTACTGATCGGCCTCCTGATCCCCCTGATCTGCTGTACCAGGCACAAGGTACAGGACGGCCGCCTGATCCCCCTGATCTGCTGTACCAGACACACGGTACGGAACGGCCTCCTGATCCCCCTGATCTGCTGTACCAGACGCACGGTACTGAACGGCCTCCTGATCCCCCTGATCTTCTGTAACAGACACACGGTACTGAAGGATCTCCTGATCCCCCTGATCTGCTGTACCAGACACACGGTACTGAACGGCCTCCTGATCCCCCTGATCTGCTGTAACAGACACACGGTACTGAAGGATCTCCTGATCCCCCTGATCTGCTGTACCAGACACACGGTACTGACCGGCCTCCTGATCGCCCCGATCTGCTGTACCAGACACACGGTACTGAACGGCCTCCTGATCCCCCTGATCTGCTGTACCAGACACACGGTACTGAACGGCCTCCTGATCCACCTGATCTGCTGTACCAGACACACGGTACTGAACGGCCTCCTGATCCCCCTGATCTGCTGTACCAGACACACGATACTGAACGGCCTCCTGATCCCCCTGATCTGCTGTACCAGACACACGGTACTGAAGGGGCTCCTGATCCCCCTGATCTGCTGTACCAGACACACGGTAATGAACGTCCTCCTGATCCCCCTGATCTGCTGTACCAGGCACACGGTACTGAACGGCCTCCTGATCCTCCTGATCTGCTGTACCAGACACACGGTACTGAAGGGGCTCCTGATCCCCCTGATCTGCTGTACCAGACACACGGTACTGAACGGCCTCCTGATCGCCCTGATCTGCTGTGCCAGAAACACGGTACTGAACGGTCTCCTGTTCCCTCTGATCTGCTGTACTAGACACACGGTACTGAACGGCCTCCTGATCCCCCTGATCTGTTGTACCAGACATAGCGGTACTGAACGGCCTCCTGATCCCCCTGATCTGCTGCACCAGACACACGGTACTGAACGGCCTCCTGATCCCCCTGATCTGTTGTACCAGTCATAACGGTACTGAATGACCTCCTGATCCCCTGATCTGCTGTACCAGACACACGGTACTGAACGGCCTCCTGATCCCCCTGATCTGCTGTACCAGACACACGGTACTGAAAGGCCTCCTGATCACCCTGAGCTGCTGTACCAGACACACGGTACTGAACGGCCTCCTGATCCTCCTGATCTGCTGTACCAGAGACAAGGTATTGAACGGCCTCCTGATCCCCCTGATCTGCTGTACCAGACACACGGTACTGAACGGCCTCCTGATCCCCCTGATCTGCTGTACCAGACACACGGTACTGAACGGCCTCCTGATCCCCCTGATCTGCTGTACCAGACACACGGTACTGAAGGGGCTCCTGATCCCCCTGATCTGCTGTACCAGACACACGGTACGGAACGGCCTCCTGATCCCCCTGATCTGCTGTACGAGACACAAGGTACTGGACAGCCTCCTGATCCCCCTCATCTGCTGTACCAGACACACGGTACTGAACGGCCTCCTGATCCCCCTGATCTGCTGTACGAGACACAAGGTACTGGACAGCCTCCTGATCCCCCTCATCTGCTGTACCAGACACACGGTACTGAACGGCCTCCTGATCCCCCTGATCTGCTGAACCAGACACACGGTACTGAACGGCCTCCTGATCCCCCTGATCTGCTGTACCAGGCACAAGGTACAGGACGGCCGCCTGATCCCCCTGATCTGCTGTACCAGACACACGGTACGGAACGGCCTCCTGATCCCCCTGATCTGCTGTACCAGACGCACGGTACTGAACGGCCTCCTGATCCCCCTGATCTTCTGTAACAGACACACGGTACTGAAGGATCTCCTGATCCCCCTGATCTGCTGTACCAGACACACGGTACTGAACGGCCTCCTGATCCCCCTGATCTGCTGTAACAGACACACGGTACTGAAGGATGTCCTGATCCCCCTGATCTGCTGTACCAGACACACGGTACTGACCGGCCTCCTGATCGCCCCGATCTGCTGTACCAGACACACGGTACTGAACGGCCTCCTGATCCCCCTGATCTGCTGTACCAGACACACGGTACTGAACGGCCTCCTGATCCACCTGATCTGCTGTACCAGACACACGGTACTGAACGGCCTCCTGATCCCCCTGATCTGCTGTACCAGACACACGATACTGAACGGCCTCCTGATCCCCCTGATCTGCTGTACCAGACACACGGTACTGAAGGGGCTCCTGATCCCCCTGATCTGCTGTACCAGACACACGGTAATGAACGTCCTCCTGATCCCCCTGATCTGCTGTACCAGGCACACGGTACTGAACGGCCTCCTGATCCTCCTGATCTGCTGTACCAGACACACGGTACTGAAGGGGCTCCTGATCCCCCTGATCTGCTGTACCAGACACACGGTACTGAACGGCCTCCTGATCGCCCTGATCTGCTGTGCCAGAAACACGGTACTGAACGGTCTCCTGTTCCCTCTGATCTGCTGTACTAGACACACGGTACTGAACGGCCTCCTGATCCCCCTGATCTGTTGTACCAGACATAGCGGTACTGAACGGCCTCCTGATCCCCCTGATCTGCTGCACCAGACACACGGACTGAACGGCCTCCTGATCCCCCTGATCTGTTGTACCAGTCATAACGGTACTGAATGACCTCCTGATCCCCTGATCTGCTGTACCAGACACACGGTACTGAACGGCCTCCTGATCCCCCTGATCTGCTGTACCAGACACACGGTACTGAAAGGCCTCCTGATCACCCTGAGCTGCTGTACCAGACACACGGTACTGAACGGCCTCCTGATCCTCCTGATCTGCTGTACCAGAGACAAGGTATTGAACGGCCTCCTGATCCCCCTGATCTGCTGTACCAGACACACGGTACTGAACGGCCTCCTGATCCCCCTGATCTGCTGTACCAGACACACGGTACTGAACGGCCTCCTGATCCTCCTGGTCTGCTGTACCAGTCACACGGTACTGAACGGCCTCCTGATCCCCCTGATCTGCTGTACGAGACACAAGGTACTGGACAGCCTCCTGATCCCCCTGATCTGCTGTACCAGACACACGGTAATTATCGGCCTCCTGATCCCCCTGATCTGCTGTACCAGGCACAAGGTACTGGACGGCCGCCTGATCCCCTGATCTGCTGTACCAGACACACGGTACGGAACGGCCTCCTGCTCCCCCTGATCTGCTGTACCAGACACACGGTACTGAACGGCCTCCTGATCCCCCTGATCTTCTGTAACAGACACACGGTACTGAATGATCTCCTGATCCCCCTGATCTGCTGTACCAGACACACGGTACTGACCGGCCTCCTGATCGCCCTGATCTGCTGTAACAGACACACAGTACTGAACGGCCTCCTGATCCCCCTCATCTGCTGTACCAGGCACACGGTACTGAACGGCCTCCTGATCCTCCTGATCTGCTGTACCAGACACACGGTACTGAAGGACCTCCTGATCCCCCTGGTCTGCTGCACCAGACACACGGTAATGAACGACCTCCTGATCCCCCTGATCTGCTGTACCAGGCACACGGTACTGAACGGCCTCCTGATCCTCCTGATCTGCTGTACCAGACACACGGTACTGAAGGGGCTCCTGATCCCCCTGATATGCTGTACCAGACACACGGTACTGAACGGCATCCTGATCGCCCTGATCTGCTGTACCAGAAACACGGTACTGAACGGTCTCCTGTTCCCTCTGATCTGCTGTACTAGACACACGGTACTGAACGGCCTCCTGATCCCCCTGACCTGTTGTACCAGACATAACGGTACTGAACGGCCTCCTGATCCCCCTGATCTGCTGCACCAGACACACGGTACTGAACGGCCTCCTCATCCCCCTGATCTGCTGCACCAGACACACGGTACTGAACGGTCTCCTGTTCCCTCTGATCTGCTGTACTAGACACACGGTACTGAACGGCCTCCTGATCCCCCTGACCTGCTGTACCAGACATAACGGTACTGAACGGCCTCCTGATCCCCTGATCTGCTGTACCAGAGACACGGTACTGAACGGCCTCCTCATCCCCCTGATCTGTTGTACCAGACATAACGGTACTGAACGGACTCCTGATCCCCTGATCTGCTGTACCAGACACACGGTACTGAACGGCCTCCTGATCCCCCTGATCTGCTGTACCAGACACACGGTACTGAACGGCCTCCTGATCCTCCTGATCTGCTGTACCAGACACACGGTACTGAACGGCCTCCTGATCCCGCTGATCTGCTGTACTAGACACACGGTACTGAACGGCCTCCTGATCCCGCTGATCTGCTGTACCAGACACACGGTACTGAACGGCCTCCTGATCCTCCTGATCTGCTATACCAGACACACGGTACTGAACGGCCTCCTGCTCCCCCTGATCTGCTGTACCAGACACACGGGACTGAACGGCCTCCTGATCCCCCTGATCTGCTGTACCAGACACAAGATACTGAACGGCCTCCTGATCCACCTGATCTGCTGTACTAGACACACGGTACTGAACGGCCTCCTGATCGCCCTCATCTGCTGTACCAGACACACGGTACTGAACGGCCTCCTGATCCCTCTGATCTGCTGTACTAGACACACGGTACTGAACGGCCTCCTGATCCCCCTGATCTGCTGTAACAGACACACAGTACTGAACGGCATCCTGATCCCCCTCATCTGCTGTACCAGGCACACGGTACTGAACGGCCTCCTGATCCCCCTCATCTGCTGTACCAGGCACACGGTACTGAACGGCCTCCTGATCCTCCTGATCTGCGGCACCAGACACACGGTACTGAACGGCCTCCTGATCCCCCTGATCTGTTGTAACAGACACACAGTACTGAACGGCCTCCTGATCCCCCTCATCTGCTGTACCAGGCACACGGTACTGAACGGCCTCCTGATCCTCCTGATCTGCTGTACCAGACACACGGTACTGAACGGCCTCCTGATCCCCCTCATCTGCTGTACCAGACACACGGTACTGAACGGCCTCCTGATCCTCCTGATCTGCTGTACCAGACACACGGTACTGAACGGCCTCCTGATCCTCCTGATCTGCTGTACCAGACACACGGTACTGAACGGCCTCCTGATCCCCCTGATCTGCTGTACTAGACACACGGTGCTGAACGGCCTCCTGATCCTCCTGATCTGCTGTACCAGACACACGGTACTGAACGGCCTCCTGATCCCATTGATTTGCTGTACCAGACACACGGTACTGAACGGCCTCCTGTTCACCCTGATCTGTTGTACTGGACACACGGTACTGAACGGCCTCCTGATCCCCCTGATCTGCTGTACCAGACACACGGTACTGAACTCCCTCCCGATCCCCCTGATCTACTGTACCAGACACAATGTACTGAACGGCCTCCTGATCCCCCTGATCTGCTGTACCAGACACACGGTACTGAACGGCCTCCTGACCCCCTGATCTGCTGTACCAGAGACACGGTACTGAACGGCCTCCTGATCCCCCTGATCTGCTGTACCAGGCACACGGTACTGAACGGCCTCCTGATCCCCCTGATCTGCTGTACCAGACACACGGTACTGAAGGGGCTCCTGATCCCCCTGATCTGCTGAACCAGACACACGGTACGGAACGGCCTCCTGATCCCCCTGATCTGCTGTACGAGACACAAGGTACTGGACAGCCTCCTGATCCCCCTGATCTGCTGTACCAGACACACGGTACTGATCGACCTCCTGATCCCCCTGATCTGCTGTACCAGGCACAAGGTACTGGACGGCCGCCTGATCCCCCTGATCTGCTGTACCAGACACACGGTACGGAACGGCCTCCTGATCCCCCTGATCTGATGTACCAGACACACGGTACTGAACGGCCTCCTGATCCCCCTGATCTTCTGTAACAGACACACGGTACTGAAGGATCTCCTGATCCCCCTGATCTGCTGTACCAGACACACGGTACTGAACGGCCTCCTGATCCCCCTGATCTGCTGTAACAGACACACGGTACTGAAGGATCTCCTGATCCCCCTGATCTGCTGTACCAGACACACGGTACTGACCGGCCTTCTGATCGCCCCGATCTGCTGTACCAGACACACGGTACTGAACGGCCTCCTGATCCCCCTGATCTGCTGTACCAGACACACGGTACTGAACGGCCTCCTGATCCTCCTGATCTGCTGTACCAGACACACGGTACTGAACGGCCTCCTGATCCCCCTGATCTGCTGTACCAGACACACGGTACTGAACGGCCTCCTGATCCCCCTGATCTGCTGTACCAGACACACGGTACTGAAGGGGCTCCTGATCCCCCTGATCTGCTGTACCAGACACACGGTAATGAACGTCCTCCTGATCCCCCTGATCTGCTGTACCAGGCACACGGTACTGAACGGCCTCCTGATCCTCCTGATCTGCTGTACAAGACACACGGTACTGAAGGGGCTCCTGATCCCCCTGATCTGCTGTACCAGACAAACGGTACTGAACGGCCTCCTGATCGCCCTGATCTGCTGTGCCAGAAACACGGTACTGAACGGTCTCCTGTTCCCTCTGATCTGCTGTACTAGACACACGGTACTGAACGGCCTCCTGATCCCCCTGATCTGTTGTACCAGACATAGCGGTACTGAACGGCCTCCTGATCCCCCTGATCTGCTGCACCAGACACACGGTACTGAACGGCCTCCTGATCCCCCTGATCTGTTGTACCAGTCATAACGGTACTGAATGACCTCCTGATCCACTGATCTGCTGTACCAGACACACGGTACTGAACGGCCTCCTGATCCCCCTGATCTGCTGTACCAGACACACGGTACTGAAAGGCCTCCTGATCCCCCTGAGCTGCTGTACCAGACACACGGTACTGAACGGCCTCCTGATCCTCCTGATCTGCTGTACCAGAGACAAGGTATTGAACGGCCTCCTGATCCCCCTGATCTGCTGTACCAGACACACGGTACTGAACGGCCTCCTGATCCCCCTGATCTGCTGTACGACACACGGTACTGAACGGCCTCCTGATCCTTCTGGTCTGATGTACCAGTCACACGGTACTGAACGGCCTCCTGATCCACCTGATCTGCTGTACGAGACACAAGGTACTGGACAGCCTCCTGATCACCCTGATCTGCTGTACCAGACACACGGTACTGATCGGCCTCCTGATCCCCCTGATCTGCTGTACCAGGCACAAGGTACTGGACGGCCGCCTGATCCCCCTGATCTGCTGCACCAGACACACGGTACGGAACGGCCTCCTGCTCCCCCTGATCTGCTGTACCAGACACACGGTACTGAACGGCCTCCTGATCCCCCTGATCTTCTGTAACAGACACACGGTACTGAAGGATCTCCTGATCCCCCTGATCTGCTGTACCAGACACACGGTACTGAACGGCCTCCTGATCTCCCTGATCTGCTGTAACAGACACACGGTACTGAAGTATCTCCTGATCCCCCTGATCTGCTGTACCAGACACACGGTACTGACCGGCCTCCTGATCGCCCTGATCTGCTGTACCAGACACACGGTACTGAACGGCCTCCTGATCCCCCTGATCTGCTGTACCAGACACACGGTACTGAACGGCCTCCTGATCCTCCTGATCTGCTGTACCAGACACACGGTACTGAACGGCCTCCTGATCCCCCTGATCTGCTGTACTAGACACACGGTACTGAACGGCCTCCTGATCCTCCTGATCTGCTGTACCAGACACACGGTACTGAACGGCCTCCTGATCCCCCTGATCTGCTGTACCAGACACACGGTACTGAAGGGGCTCCTGATCCCCCTGATCTGCTGTACCAGACACACGGTAATGAACGTCCTCCTGATCCCCCTGATCTGCTGTACCAGGCACACGGTACTGAACGGCCTCCTGATCCTCCTGATCTGCTGTACCAGACACACGGTACTGAAGGACCTCCTGATCCCCCTGATCTGCTGCACCAGACACTCGGTAATGAACGTCCTCCTGATGCCCCTGATCTGCTGTACCAGGCAAACGGTACTGAACGGCCTCCTGATCCTCCTGATCTGCTGTACCAGACACACGGTACTGAAGGGGCTCCTGATCCCCCTGATCTGCTGTACCAGACACACGGTACTGAACGGCCTCCTGATCGCCCTGATCTGCTGTACCAGAAACACGGTACTGAACGGTCTCCTGTTCCCTCTGATCTGCTGTACTAGACACACGGTACTGAACGGCCTCCTGATCCCCCTGATCTGTTGTACCAGACATAACGGTACTGAACGGCCTCCTGATCCCCCTGATCTGCTGCACCAGACACACGGTACTGAACGGCCTCCTGATCCCCCTGATCTGTTGTACCAGTCATAACGGTACTGAACGGCCTCCTGATCCCGTGATCTGCTGTACCAGACACACGGTACTGAACGGCCTCCTGATCCCCCTGATCTGCTGTACCAGACACACGGTACTGAAAGGCCTCCTGATCCCCATGAGCTGCTGTACCAGACACACGGTACTGAACGGCCTCCTGATCCCCCTGATCTGCTGCACCAGACACACGGTACTGGACCGCCTCCTGATCCCCCTGATCTGCTGTACTAGACACACGGTACTGAACGGCCTCCTGATCCCGCTGATCTGCTGTACCAGACACACGGTTCTGAACGGCCTCCTGATCCCCCTGATCTGCTGTACCAGACAAACGGTACTGAAGGGCCTGCTGATCCTCCTGAGCTGCTGTACCAGACACACGGTACTGAACGGCCTCCTGATCCTCCTGATCTGCTATACCAGACACACGGTACTGAACGGCCTCCTGCTCCCCCTGATCTGCTGTACCAGACACACGGTGCTGAACGGCCTCCTGATCACCCTGATCTGCTGTACCAGACACAAGATACTGAATGGCCTCCTGATCCACCTGATCTGCTGTACTAGACACAAGGTACTGAACGGCCTCCTGATCGCCCTGATCTGCTGTACCAGACACACGGTACTGAACGGCCTCCTGATCCCTCTGATCTGCTGTACTAGACACACGGTACTGAACGGCCTCCTGATCCCCCTGATCTGCTGTAACAGACACACAGTACTGAACGGCCTGCTGATCCCCCTCATCTGCTGTACCAGGCACACGGTACTGAACGGCCTCCTGATCCCCCTCATCTGCTGTGCCAGGCACACGGTACTGAACGGCCTCCTGATCCTCCTGATCTGCTGCACCAGACACACGGTACTGAACGGCCTCCTGATCCCCCTGATCTGCTGTACCAGACACACGGTACTGAACGGCCTCCTGATCCTCCTGATCTGCTGTACCAGACACACGGTACTGAACGGCCTCCTGATCCCCCTGATCTGCTGTACTAGACACACGGTACTGAACGGCCTCCTGATCCTCCTGATCTGCTGTACCAGACACACGGTACTGACCGGCCTCCTGATCCCCCTGATCTGCTGTACCAGACACACGGTACTGAAGGGGCTCCTGATCCCCCTGATCTGCTGTACCAGACACACGGTAATGAACGTCCTCCTGATCCCCCTGATCTGCTGTACCAGGCACACGGTACTGAACGGCCTCCTGATCCTCCTGATCTGCTGTACCAGACACACGGTACTGAAGGACCTCCTGATCCCCCTGATCTGCTGCACCAGACACTCGGTAATGAACGTCCTCCTGATGCCCCTGATCTGCTGTACCAGGCAAACGGTACTGAACGGCCTCCTGATCCTCCTGATCTGCTGTACCAGACACACGGTACTGAAGGGACTCCTGATCCCCCTGATCTGCTGTACCAGACACACGGTACTGAACGGCCTCCTGATCGCCCTGATCTGCTGTGCCAGAAACACGGTACTGAACGGTCTCCTGTTCCCTCTGATCTGCTGTACTAGACACACGGTACTGAACGGCCTCCTGATCCACCTGATCTGTTGTACCAGACATAACGGTACTGAACGGCCTCCTGATCCCCCTGATCTGCTGCACCAGACACACGGTACAGAACGGCCTCCTGATCCCCCTGATCTGTTGTACCAGTCATAACGGGACTGAACGGCCTCCTGATCCCCTGATCTGCTGTACCAGACACACGGTACTGAACGGCCTCCTGATCCCCCTGATCTGCTGTACCAGACACACGGTACTGAAAGGCCTCCTGATCCCCCTGAGCTGCTGTACCAGACACACGGTACTGAACGGCCTCCTGATCCTCCTGATCTCCTGTACCAGAGACAAGGTATTGAACGGCCTCCTGATCCCCCTGATCTGCTGTACCAAACACACGGTACTGAACGGCCTCCTGATCCCCCTGATATGCTGTACCAGACACACGGTACTGAACGGCCTCCTGATCCTCCTGATCTGCTGTACCAGTCACACGGTACTGAGCGGCCTCCTGATCCCCCTGATCTGCTGTACGAGACACAAGGTACTGGACAGCCTCCTGATCCCCCTGATCTGCTGTACCAGACACACGGTACTGATCGGCCTCCTGATCCTCCTGATCTGCTGTACCAGGCACAAGGTACTGGACGGCCGCCTGATCCCCCTGATCTGCTGTACCAGACACACGGTACGGAACGGCCTCCTGATCCCCCTGATCTGCTGTACCAGACACACGGTACTGAACGGCCTCCTGATCCCCCTGATCTTCTGTAACAGACACACGGTACTGAAGGATCTCCTGATCCCCCTGATCTGCTGTACCAGACACACGGTACTGAACGGCGTCCTGATCCCCCTGATCTGCTGTAACAGACACACAGTACTGAAGGATCTCCTGATCCCCCTGATCTGCTCTACCAGACACACGGTACTGACCGGCCTCCTGATCGCCCTGATCTGCTGTACCAGACACACGGTACTGAACGGCCTCCTGATCCCCCTGATCTGCTGTACCAGACACACGGTACTGAACGGCCTCCTGATCCTCCTGATCTGCTGTACCAGACACACGGTACTGAACGGCCCCCTGATCCCCCTGATCTGCTGTACTAGACACACGGTACTTAACGGCCTCCTGATCCTCCTCATCTGCTGTACCAGACACACGGTACTGAACGGCCTCCTGATCCCCCTGATCTGCTGTACCAGACACACGGTACTGAAGGGGCTCCTGATCCCCCTGATCTGCTGTACCAGACACACGGTAATGAACGTCCTCCTGATCCCCCTGATCTGCTGTACCAGGCACACGGTACTGAACGGCCTCCTGATCCTCCTGATCTGCTGTACCAGACACACGGTACTGAAGGACCTCCTGATCCCCCTGATCTGCTGCACCAGACACTCGGTAATGAACGTCCTCCTGATGCCCCTGATCTGCTGTACCAGGCAAACGGTACTGAACGGCCTCCTGATCCTCCTGATCTCCTGTACCAGAGACAAGGTATTGAACGGCCTCCTGATCCCCCTGATCTGCTGTACCAAACACACGGTACTGAACGGCCTCCTGATCCCCCTGATATGCTGTACCAGACACACGGTACTGAACGGCCTCCTGATCCTCCTGATCTGCTGTACCAGTCACACGGTACTGAGCGGCCTCCTGATCCCCCTGATCTGCTGTACGAGACACAAGGTACTGGACAGCCTCCTGATCCCCCTGATCTGCTGTACCAGACACACGGTACTGATCGGCCTCCTGATCCTCCTGATCTGCTGTACCAGGCACAAGGTACTGGACGGCCGCCTGATCCCCCTGATCTGCTGTACCAGACACACGGTACGGAACGGCCTCCTGATCCCCCTGATCTGCTGTACCAGACACACGGTACTGAACGGCCTCCTGATCCCCCTGATCTTCTGTAACAGACACACGGTACTGAAGGATCTCCTGATCCCCCTGATCTGCTGTACCAGACACACGGTACTGAACGGCGTCCTGATCCCCCTGATCTGCTGTAACAGACACACAGTACTGAAGGATCTCCTGATCCCCCTGATCTGCTCTACCAGACACACGGTACTGACCGGCCTCCTGATCGCCCTGATCTGCTGTACCAGACACACGGTACTGAACGGCCTCCTGATCCCCCTGATCTGCTGTACCAGACACACGGTACTGAACGGCCTCCTGATCCTCCTGATCTGCTGTACCAGACACACGGTACTGAACGGCCCCCTGATCCCCCTGATCTGCTGTACTAGACACACGGTACTTAACGGCCTCCTGATCCTCCTCATCTGCTGTACCAGACACACGGTACTGAACGGCCTCCTGATCCCCCTGATCTGCTGTACCAGACACACGGTACTGAAGGGGCTCCTGATCCCCCTGATCTGCTGTACCAGACACACGGTAATGAACGTCCTCCTGATCCCCCTGATCTGCTGTACCAGGCACACGGTACTGAACGGCCTCCTGATCCTCCTGATCTGCTGTACCAGACACACGGTACTGAAGGACCTCCTGATCCCCCTGATCTGCTGCACCAGACACTCGGTAATGAACGTCCTCCTGATGCCCCTGATCTGCTGTACCAGGCAAACGGTACTGAACGGCCTCCTGATCCTCCTGATCTGCTGTACCAGACACACGGTACTGAAGGGGCTCCTGATCTCCCTGATCTGCTGTACCAGACACACGGTACTGAACGGCCTCCTGATCGCCCTGATCTGCTGTACCAGAAACACGGTACTGAACGGTCTCCTGTTCCCTCTGATCAGCTGTACTAGACACACGGTACTGAACGGCCTCCTGATCCCCCTGATCTGTTGTACCAGACATAACGGTACTGAACGGCCTCCTGATCCCCCTGATCTGCTGCACCAGACACACGGTACTGAACGGCCTCCTGATCCCCCTGATCTGTTGTACCAGTCATAAATGTACTGAACGGCCTCCTGATCCCCTGATCTGCTGTACCAGACACACGGTACTGAACGGCCTCCTGATCCCCCTGAGCTTCTGTACCAGACACACGGTACTGAACGGCCTCCTGATCCTCCTGATCTGCTGTACCAGAGACAAGGTATTGAACGGCCTCCTGATCCCCCTGATCTGCTGTACCAGACACACGGTACTGAACGGCCTCCTGATCCACCTGATCTGCTGTACCAGACACACGGTACTGAACGGCATCCTGATCCTCCTGATCTGCTGTACCAGTCACACGGTACTGAACGGCCTCCTGATCTGCTGTGCCAGTCACACGGTACTGAACGGCCTCCTGATCCTCCTGATCTGCTGTACCAGACACACGGTACTGAACGGCCTCCTGATCCCCCTGATCTGCTGTACCAGACACACGGTACTGAACGGCCTCCTGATCCCCCTGATCTGCTGCACCAGACACACGGTACTGGACCGCCTCCTGATCCCCCTGATCTGCTATACCAGACACACGGTACTGAACGGCCTCCTGCTCCCCCTGATCTGCTGTACCAGACACACGGTACTGAAGGGCCTGCTGATCCTCCTGAGCTGCTGTACCAGACACACGGTACTGAACGGCCTCCTGATCCTCCTGATCTGCTATACCAGACACACGGTACTGAACGGCCTCCTGCTCCCCCTGATCTGCTGTACCAGACACACGGTACTGAACGGCCTCCTGATCCCCCTGATCTGCTGTACCAGACACAAGATACTGAATGGCCTCCTGATCCACCTGATCTGCTGTACTAGGCACACGGTACTGAACGGCCTCCTGATCGCCCTGATCTGCTGTACCAGACACACGGTACTGAACGGCCTCCTGATCCCTCTGATCTGCTGTACTAGACACACGGTACTGAACGGCCTCCTGATCCCCCTGATCTGCTGTAACAGACACACAGTACTGAACGGCCTCCTGATCCCCCTCATCTGCTGTACCAGGCACACGGTACTGAACGGCCTCCTGATCCCCCTCATCTGCTGTACCAGGCACACGGTACTGAACGGCCTCCTGATCCTCCTGATCTGCTGCACCAGACACACGGTACTGAACGGCCTCCTGACCCCCCTGATCTGCTGTAACAGACACACAGTACTGAACGGCCTCCTGATCCCCCTCATCTGCTGTACCAGGCACACGGTACTGAACGGCCTCCTGATCCTCCTGATCTGCTGTACCAGACACACGGTACTGAACGGCCTCCTGATCCCCCTCATCTGCTGTACCAGACACACGGTACTGAACGGCCTCCTGATCCTCCTGATCTGGTGTACCAGACACACGGTACTGAAGGGCCTCCTGATCCCCCTGATCTGCTGTACTAGACACACGGAGCTGAACGGCCTCCTGATCCCCCTGATCTGCTGCACCAGACACACGGTAATGAACGTCCTCCTGATCCCCCTGATCTGCTGTACCAGGCACACGGAACTGAACGGCCTCCTGATCCTCCTGATCTGCTGTACCAGACACACGGTACTGAAGGGGCTCCTGATCCCCCTGATCTGCTGTACCAGACACACGGTACTGAACGGCCTCCTGATCGCCCAGATCTGCTGTACCAGAAACACGGTACTGAACGGTCTCCTGTTCCCTCTGATCTGCTGTACTAGACACACGGTACTGAACGGCCTCCTGATCCCCCTGATCTGTTGTACCAGACATAACGGTACTGAACGGCCTCCTGATCCCCCTGATCTGCTGCACCAGACACACGGTACTGAACGGCCTCCTGATCACCCTGATCTGCTGCACCAGACACACGGTAATGAACGTCCTCCTGATCCCCCTGATCTGCTGTACCAGGCACACGGTACTGAACGGCCTCCTGATCCTCCTGATCTGCTGTACCAGACACACGGTACTGAAGGGGCTCCTGATCCCCCTGATCTGATGTACCAGACACACGGTACTGAACGGCCTCCTGATCGCCCTGATCTGCTGTACCAGAAACACGGTACTGAACGGTCTCCTGTTCCCTCTGATCTGCTGTACTAGACACACGGTACTGAACGGCCTCCTGATCCCCCTGACCTGTTGTACCAGACATAACGGTACTGAACGGCCTCCTGATCCCCCTGTTCTGCTGCACCAGACACACGGTACTGAACGGCCTCCTCATCCCCCTGATCTGCTGTACCAGAAACACGGTACTGAACGGTCTCCTGTTCCCTCTGACCTGTTGTACCAGACATAACGGTACTGAACGGCCTCCTGATCCCCCTGATCTGCTGCACCAGACACACGGTACTGAAAGGCCTCCTCATCCCCCTGATCTGTTGTACCAGACATAACGGTACTGAACGGCCTCCTGATCCCCTGATCTGCTGTACCAGACACACGGTACTGAACGGCCTCCTGATCCCCCTGATCTGCTGTACCAGACACACGGTACTGAACGGCCTCCTGATCCTCCTGATCTGCTGTACCAGACACACGGTACTGAACGGCCTCCTGATCCCGCTGATCTGCTGTACTAGACACACGGTACTGAACGGCCTCCTGATCCCGCTGATCTGCTGTACCAGACACACGTTACTGAACGGCCTCCTGATCCACCTGATCTGCTGTACCAGCCACACGGTACTGAAGGGCCTCCTGATCCTCCTGAGCTGCTGTACCAGACACACGGTACTGAAAGGCCTCCTGTTCCTCCTGATCTGCTATACCAGACACACGGTACTGAACGGCCTCCTGCTCCCCCTGATCTGCTGTACCAGACACACGGTACTGAACGGCCTCCTCATCCCCCTGATCTGTTGTACCAGACATAACGGTACTGAACGGCCTCCTGATCCCCTGATCTGCTGTACCAGACACACGGTACTGAACGGCCTCCTGATCCCCCTGATCTGCTGTACCAGACACACGGTACTGAACGGCCTCCTGATCCTCCTGATCTGCTGTACCAGACACACGGTACTGAACGGCCTCCTGATCCCGCTGAACTGCTGTACTAGACACACGGTACTGAACGGCCTCCTGATCCCGCTGATCTGCTGTACCAGACACACGGTACTGAACGGCCTCCTGATCCACCTGATCTCCTGTACCAGACACACGGTATTGAAGGGCCTCCTGATCCTCCTGAGCTGCTGTACCAGACACACGGTACTGAAAGGCCTCCTGATCCTCCTGATCTGCTATACCAGACACACGGTACTGAGCGGCCTCCTGCTCCCCCTGATCTGCTGTACCAGACACACGGTACTGAACGGCCTCCTGATCCCCCTGATCTGCTGTACCAGACACAAGATACTGAACGGCCTCCTGATCCACCTGATCTGCTGTACTAGACACACGGTACTGAACGGCCTCCTGATCGCCCTGATCTGCTGTACCAGACACACGGTACTGAACGGCCTCCTGATCCCTCTGATCTGCTGTACTAGACACACGGTACTGAACGGCCTCCTGATCCCCCTGATCTGCTGTAACAGGCACACGGTACTGAACGGCCTCCTGATCCTCCTGATCTGCTGCACCAGACACACGGTACTGAACGGTCTCCTGATCCCCCTGATCTGCTGTAACAGACACACAGTACTGAACGGCCTCCTGATCCACCTCATCTGCTGTACCAGTCACACGGTACTGAACGGCCTCCTGATCCTCCTGATCTGCTGTACCAGACACACGGTACTGAAGGACCTCCTGATCCCCCTGATCTGCTGCACCAGACACACGGTAATGAACGTCCTCCTGATCCCCCTGATCTGCTGTACCAGGCACACGGTACTGAACGGCCTCCTGATCCTCCTGATCTGCTGTACCAGACACACGGTACTGAAGGGGCTCCTGATCCCCCTGATCTGCTGTACCAGACACACGGTACTGAACGGCCTCCTGATCGCCCTGATCTGCTGTACCAGAAACACGGTACTGAACGGTCTCCTGTTCCCTCTGATCTGCTGTACTAGACACACGGTACTGAACGGCCTCCTGATCCCCCTGACCTGTTGTACCAGACATAACGGTACTGAACGGCCTCCTGATCCCCATGATCTGCTGCACCAGACACACGGTACTGAACGGCCTCCTGATCCCCCTCATCTGCTGTACCAGACACACGGTACTGAACGGCCTCCTGATCCTCCTGATCTGGTGTACCAGACACACGGTACTGAAGGGCCTCCTGATCCCCCTGATCTGCTGTACTAGACACACGGAGCTGAACGGCCTCCTGATCCCCCTGATCTGCTGCACCAGACACACGGTAATGAACGTCCTCCTGATCCCCCTGATCTGCTGTACCAGGCACACGGTACTGAACGGCCTCCTGATCCTCCTGATCTGCTGTACCAGACACACGGTACTGAAGGGGCTCCTGATCCCCCTGATCTGCTGTACCAGACACACGGTACTGAACGGCCTCCTGATCGCCCAGATCTGCTGTACCAGAAACACGGTACTGAACGGTCTCCTGTTCCCTCTGATCTGCTGTACTAGACACACGGTACTGAACGGCCTCCTGATCCCCCTGATCTGTTGTACCAGACATAACGGTACTGAACGGCCTCCTGATCCCCCTGATCTGCTGCACCAGACACACGGTACTGAACGGCCTCCTGATCCCCCTGATCTGCTGCACCAGACACACGGTAATGAACGTCCTCCTGATCCCCCTGATCTGCTGTACCAGGCACACGGTACTGAACGGCCTCCTGATCCTCCTGATCTGCTGTACCAGACACACGGTACTGAAGGGGCTCCTGATCCCCCTGATCTGCTGTACCAGACACACGGTACTGAACGGCCTCCTGATCGCCCTGATCTGCTGTACCAGAAACACGGTACTGAACGGTCTCCTGTTCCCTCTGATCTGCTGTACTAGACACACGGTACTGAACGGCCTCCTGATCCCCCTGACCTGTTGTACCAGACATAACGGTACTGAACGGCCTCCTGATCCCCCTGATCTGCTGCACCAGACACACGGTACTGAACGGCCTCCTCATCCCCCTGATCTGCTGTACCAGAAACACGGTACTGAACGGTCTCCTGTTCCCTCTGATCTGCTGTACTAGACACACGGTACTGAACGGCCTCCTGATCCCCCTGACCTCTTGTACCAGACATAACGGTACTGAACGGCCTCCTGATCCCCCTGATCTGCTGCACCAGACACACGGTACTGAACGGCCTCCTGATCCCCCTGATCTGCTGTAACAGACACACAGTACTGAACGGCCTCCTGATCCACCTCATCTGCTGTACCAGTCACACGGTACTGAACGGCCTCCTGATCCTGATCTGCTGTACCAGACACACGGTACTGAAGGACCTCCTGATCCCCCTGATCTGCTGCACCAGACACACGGTAATGAACGTCCTCCTGATCCCCCTGATCTGCTGTACCAGGCACACGGTACTGAACGGCCTCCTGATCCTCCTGATCTGCTGTACCAGACACACGGTACTGAAGGGGCTCCTGATCCCCCTGATCTGCTGTACCAGACACACGGTACTGAACGGCCTCCTGATCGCCCTGATCTGCTGTACCAGAAACACGGTACTGAACGGTCTCCTGTTCCCTCTGATCTGCTGTACTAGACACACGGTACTGAACGGCCTCCTGATCCCCCTGACCTGTTGTACCAGACATAACGGTACTGAACGGCCTCCTGATCCCCATGATCTGCTGCACCAGACACACGGTACTGAACGGCCTCCTGATCCCCCTCATCTGCTGTACCAGACACACGGTACTGAACGGCCTCCTGATCCTCCTGATCTGGTGTACCAGACACACGGTACTGAAGGGCCTCCTGATCCCCCTGATCTGCTGTACTAGACACACGGAGCTGAACGGCCTCCTGATCCCCCTGATCTGCTGCACCAGACACACGGTAATGAACGTCCTCCTGATCCCCCTGATCTGCTGTACCAGGCACACGGTACTGAACGGCCTCCTGATCCTCCTGATCTGCTGTACCAGACACACGGTACTGAAGGGGCTCCTGATCCCCCTGATCTGCTGTACCAGACACACGGTACTGAACGGCCTCCTGATCGCCCAGATCTGCTGTACCAGAAACACGGTACTGAACGGTCTCCTGTTCCCTCTGATCTGCTGTACTAGACACACGGTACTGAACGGCCTCCTGATCCCCCTGATCTGTTGTACCAGACATAACGGTACTGAACGGCCTCCTGATCCCCCTGATCTGCTGCACCAGACACACGGTACTGAACGGCCTCCTGATCTCCCTGATCTGCTGCACCAGACACACGGTAATGAACGTCCTCCTGATCCCCCTGATCTGCTGTACCAGGCACACGGTACTGAACGGCCTCCTGATCCTCCTGATCTGCTGTACCAGACACACGGTACTGAAGGGGCTCCTGATCCCCCTGATCTGCTGTACCAGACACACGGTACTGAACGGCCTCCTGATCGCCCTGATCTGCTGTACCAGAAACACGGTACTGAACGGTCTCCTGTTCCCTCTGATCTGCTGTACTAGACACACGGTACTGAACGGCCTCCTGATCCCCCTGACCTGTTGTACCAGACATAACGGTACTGAACGGCCTCCTGATCCCCCTGATCTGCTGCACCAGACACACGGTACTGAACGGCCTCCTCATCCCCCTGATCTGCTGTACCAGAAACACGGTACTGAACGGTCTCCTGTTCCCTCTGATCTGCTGTACTAGACACACGGTACTGAACGGCCTCCTGATCCCCCTGACCTGTTGTACCAGACACACGGTACTGAACGGCCTCCAGATCCCCCTGATCTGCTGCACCAGACACACGGTACTGAACGGCCTCCTCATCCCCCTGATCTGTTGTACCAGACATAACGGTACTGAACGGCCTCCTGATCCCCTGATCTGCTGTACCAGACACACGGTACTGAACGGCCTCCTCATCCCCCTGATCTGTTGTACCAGACATAACGGTACTGAACGGCCTCCTGATCCCCTGATCTGCTGTACCAGACACACGGTACTGAACGGCCTCCTGATCCCCCTGATCTGCTGTACCAGACACACGGTACTGAACGGCCTCCTGATCCTCCTGATCTGCTGTACCAGACACACGGTACTGAACGGCCTCCTGATCCCGCTGATCTGCTGTACTAGACACACGGTACTGAACGGCCTCCTGATCCCGCTGATCTGCTGTACCAGACACACGGTACTGAACGGCCTCCTGATCCACCTGATCTGCTGTACCAGCCACACGGTACTGAAGGGCCTCCTGATCCTCCTGAGCTGCTGTACCAGACACACGGTACTGAAAGGCCTCCTGATCCTCCTGATCTGCTATACCAGACACACGGTACTGAACGGCCTCCTGCTCCCCCTGATCTGCTGTACCAGACACACGGTACTGAACGGCCTCCTGATCCCCCTGATCTGTTGTACCAGACATAACGGTACTGAACGGCCTCCTGATCCCCTGATCTGCTGTACCAGACACACGGTACTGAACGGCCTCCTGATCCCCCTGATCTGCTGTACCAGACACACGGTACTGAACGGCCTCCTGATCCTCCTGATCTGCTGTACCAGACACACGGTACTGAACGGCCTCCTGATCCCGCTGAACTGCTGTACTAGACACACGGTACTGAACGGCCTCCTGATCCCGCTGATCTGCTGTACCAGACACACGGTACTGAACGGCCTCCTGATCCACCTGATCTGCTGTACCAGACACACGGTATTGAAGAGCCTCCTGATCCTCCTGAGCTGCTGTACCAGACACACGGTACTGAAAGGCCTCCTGATCCTCCTGATCTGCTATACCAGACACACGGTACTGAACGGCCTCCTGCTCCCCCTGATCTGCTGTACCAGACACACGGTACTGAACGGCCTCCTGATCCCCCTGATCTGCTGTACCAGACACAAGATACTGAACGGCCTCCTGATCCACCTGATCTGCTGTACTAGACACACGGTACTGAACGGCCTCCTGATCGCCCTGATCTGCTGTACCAGACACACGGTACTGAACGGCCTCCTGATCCCTCTGATCTGCTGTACTAGACACACGGTACTGAACGGCCTCCTGATCCCCCTGATCTGCTGTAACAGGCACACGGTACTGAACGGCCTCCTGATCCTCCTGATCTGCTGCACCAGACACACGGTACTGAACGGCCTCCTGATCCCCCTGATCTGCTGTAACAGACACACAGTACTGAACGGCCTCCTGATCCACCTCATCTGCTGTACCAGTCACACGGTACTGAACGGCCTCCTGATCCTCCTGATCTGCTGTACCAGACACACGGTACTGAAGGACCTCCTGATCCCCCTGATCTGCTGCACCAGACACACGGTAATGAACGTCCTCCTGATCCCCCTGATCTGCTGTACCAGGCACACGGTACTGAACGGCCTCCTGATCCTCCTGATCTGCTGTACCAGACACACGGTACTGAAGGGGCTCCTGATCCCCCTGATCTGCTGTACCAGACACACGGTACTGAACGGCCTCCTGATCGCCCTGATCTGCTGTACCAGAAACACGGTACTGAACGGTCTCCTGTTCCCTCTGATCTGCTGTACTAGACACACGGTACTGAACGGCCTCCTCATCCCCCTGATCTGCTGTACCAGAAACACGGTACTGAACGGTCTCATGTTCCCTCTGATCTGCTGTACTAGACACACGGTACTGAACGGCCTCCTGATCTCCCTGACCTGTTGTACCAGACATAACGGTACTGAACGGCCTCCTGATCCCCCTGATCTGCTGCACCAGACACACGGTACTGAACGGCCTCCTCATCCCCCTGATCTGTTGTACCAGACATAACGGTACTGAACGGCCTCCTGATCCCCTGATCTGCTGTACCAGACACACGGTACTGAACGGCCTCCTCATCCCCCTGATCTGTTGTACCAGACATAACGGTACTGAACGGCCTCCTGATCCCCTGATCTGCTGTACCAGACACACGGTACTGAACGGCCTCCTGATCCCCCTGATCTGCTGTACCAGACACACGGTACTGAAGGGCCTCCTGATCCTCCTGAGCTGCTGTACCAGACACACGGTACTGAACGGCCTCCTGATCCTCCTGATCTGCTATACCAGACACACGGTACTGAACGGCCTCCTGCTCCCCCTGATCTGCTGTACCAGACACACGGTACTGAACGGCCTCCTGATCCCCCTGATCTGCTGTACCAGACACAAGATACTGAACGGCCTCCTGATCCCTCTGATCTGCTGTACTAGACACACGGTACTGAACGGCCTCATGATCCCCCTGATCTGCTGTAACAGACACACAGTACTGAACGGCCTCCTGATCCCCCTCATCTGCTGTACCAGGCACACGGTACTGAACGGCCTCCTGATCCTCCTGATCTGCTGTACCAGACACACGGTACTGAACGGCCTCCTGATCCCCCTCATCTGCTGTACCAGACACACGGTACTGAACGGCCTCCTGATCCTCCTGATCTGGTGTACCAGACACACGGTACTGAAGGGCCTCCTGATCCCCCTGATCTGCTGTACTAGACACACGGTGCTGAACGGCCTCCTGATCCTCCTGATCTGCTGTACCAGACACACGGTACTGAACGGCCTCCTGATCCCCCTGATTTGCTGTACCAGACACACGGTACTGAACGGTCTCCTGTTCACCCTGATCTGCTGTACCAGAGTCACGGTACTGAACGGCCTCCTGATCCTCCTGATCTGCTGTACCAGACACACGGTACTGAACGGCCTCCTGATCCCCCTGATTTGCTGTACCAGACACACGGTACTGAACGGCCTCCTGATCCCCCTGATCTGCTGTACCAGGCACACGGTACTGAACGGCCTCCTGATCCCCCTGATCTGCTGTACCAGACACACGGTACTGAAGGGGCTCCTGATCCCCCTGATCTGCTGTACCAGACACACGGTACGGAACGGCCTCCTGATCCCCCTGATCTGCTGTACGAGACACAAGGTACTGGACAGCCTACTGATCCCCCTGATCTGCTCTACCAGACACACGGTACTGATCGGCCTCCTGATCCCCCTGATCTGCTGTACCAGGCACAAGGTACTGGACGGCCGCCTGATCCCCCTGATCTGCTGTACCAGACACACGGTACGGACCGGCCTCCTGATCCCCCTGATCTGCTGTACCAGACACACGGTACTGAACGGCCTCCTGATCCCCCTGATCTTCTGTAACAGACACACGGTACTGAAGGATCCTGATCCCCCTGATCTGCTGTACCAGACACACGGTACTAAACGGCCTCCTGATCCCCCTGATCTGCTGTAACAGACACACGGTACTGAAGGATCTCCTGATCCCCCTGATCTGCTGTACCAGACACACGGTACTGACCGGCCTCCTGATCGCCCTGATCTGCTGTACCAGACACACGGTACTGAACGGCCTCCTGATCCCCCTGATCTGCTGTACCAGACACACGGTACTGAACGGCCTCCTGATCCCCCTGATCTGCTGCACCAGACACACGGTAATGAACGTCCTCCTGATCCCCCTGATCTGCTGTACCAGGCACACGGTACTGAACGGCCTCCTGATCCTCCTGATCTGCTGTACCAGACACACGGTACTGAAGGGGCTCCTGATCCCCCTGATCTGCTGTACCAGACACACGGTACTGAACGGCCTCCTGATCGCCCTGATCTGCTGTACCAGAAACACGGTACTGAACGGTCTCCTGTTCCCTCTGATCTGCTGTACTAGACACACGGTACTGAACGGCCTCCTGATCCCCCTGACCTGTTGTACCAGACATAACGGTACTGAACGGCCTCCTGATCTCACTGATCTGCTGCACCAGACACACGGTACTGAACGGCCTCCTGATCCCGCTGATCTGCTGTACCAGACACACGGTTCTGAACGGCCTCCTGATCCCCCTGATCTGCTGTACCAGTCACACGGTACTGACGGGCCTCCTGATCCTCCTGAGCTGCTGTACCAGACACAAGGTACTGAACGGCCTCCTGATCCTCCTGATCTGCTGTACCAGACACACGGTACTGAACGGCCTCCTGATCCCCCTGATCTGCTGTACCAGACACAAGATACTGAACGGCCTCCTGATCCACCTGATCTGCTGTACTAGACACACGGTACTGAACGGCCTCCTGATCGCCCTGATCTGCTGTACCAGACACACGGTACTGAACGGCCTCCTGATCCCTCTGATCTGCTGTACTAGACACACGGCACTGAACGGCCTCCTGATCCCCCTGATCTGCTGTACCAGACACACGGTACTGAACGGCCTCCTGATCCCCCTGATCTGCTGTAACAGACACACAGTACTGATCGGCCTCCTGATCCCCCTCATCTGCTGTACCAGGCACACGGTACTGAACGGCCTCCTGATCCTCCTGATCTGCTGTACCAGACACACGGTACTGAACGGCCTCCTGATCCTCCTGATCTGGTGTACCAGACACACGGTACTGAAGGGCCTCCTGATCCCCCTGATCTGCTGTACTAGACACACGGTGCTGAACGGCCTCCTGATCCTCCTGATCTGCTGTACCAGACACACGGTACTGAACGGCCTCCTGATCCCCCTAATTTGCTGTACCAGACACACGGTACTGAACGGCCTCCTGTTCGCCCTGATCTGTTGTACTAGACACACGGTACTGAACGGCCTCCCGATCCCCCTGATCTGCTGTACCAGACACAATGTACTGAACGGCCTCCTGATCCCCCTGATCTGCTGTAACAGACACACGGTACTGAACGGCCTCCTGACCCCCTGATCTGCTGTAGCAGAGACACGGTACTGAACGGCCTCCTAATCCCACTGATCTGTTGTACCAGACACACGGTACTGAACGGCCTCCTGATCCCCCTGTTCTGCTGTACCAGACACACGGTACTGAACGGCCTCCTGATCCTCCTGATCTGCTGTACCAGACACACGGTACTGAACGGCCTCCTGATCCCCCTGATCTGCTGTACTAGACAACACGGTACTGAACGGCCTCCTGATCCTCCTCATCTGCTGTACCAGACACACGGTACTGAACGGCCTCCTGATCCCCCTGATCTGCTGTACCAGACACACGGTACGGAACGGCCTCCTGATCCTCCTGATCTGCTGTACCAGACACACGGTACTGAAGGGGCTCCTGATCCCCCTGATCTGCTGTACCAGACACACGGTAATGAACGTCCTCCTGATCCCCCTGATCTGCTGTACCAGGCACACGGTACTGAACGGCCTCCTGATCCTCCTGATCTGCTGTACCAGACACACGGTACTGAAGGACCTCCTGATCCCCCTGATCTGCTGTACCAGGCAAACGGTACTGAACGGCCTCCTGATCATCCTGATCTGCCGTACCAGACACACGGTACTGAAGGGCCTCCTGATCCCCCTGATCTGCTGTACCAGACACACGGTACTGAACGGCCTCCTGATCGCCCTGATCCACTGTACCAGAAACACGGTACTGAACGGTCTCCTGTTCCCTCTGATCTGCTGTACTAGACACACGGTACTGAACGGCCTCCTGATCCCCCTGATCTGTTGTACCAGACATAACGGTACTGAACGGCCTCCTGATCCCCCTGATCTGCTGCACCAGACACACGGTTCTGAACGGCCTCCTGATCCCCCTGATCTGTTGTACCAGTCATAACTGTACTGAACGGCCTCCTGATCCCCTGATCTGCTGTACCAGACACACGGTACTGAACGGCCTCCTGATCCCCCTGATCTGCTGTACCAGACACACGGTACTGAAAGGCCTCCTGATCCCCCTGAGCTTCTGTACCAGACACACGGTACTGAACGGCCTCCTGATCCTCCTGATCTGCTGTACCAGAGACAAGGTATTGAACGGCCTCCTGATCCCCCTGATCTGCTGTACCAGACACACGGTACTGAACGGCCTCCTGATCCCCCTGATCTGCTGTACCAGACACACGGTACTGAACGGCCTCCTGATCCTCCTGATCTGCTGTACCAGTCACACGGTACTGAACGGCCTCCTGATCCCCCTGATCTGCTGCACCAGACACACGGTACTGGACCGCCTCCTGATCCCCCTGATCTGCTGTACTAGACACACGGTACTGAACGGCCTCCTGATCCCGCTGATCTGCTGTACCAGACACACGGTTCTGAACGGCCTCCTGATCCCCCTGATCTGCTGTACCAGACACACGGTACTGAAGGGCCTGCTGATCCTCCTGAGCTGCTGTACCAGACACACGGTACTGAACGGCCTCCTGATCCTCCTGATCTGCTATACCAGACACACGGTACTGAACGGCCTCCTGCTCCCCCTGATCTGCTGTACCAGACACACGGTACTGAACGGCCTCCTGATCCCCCTGATCTGCTGTACCAGACACAAGATACTGAATGGCCTCCTGATCCACCTGATCTGCTGTACTAGACACACGGTACTGAACGGCCTCCTGATCGCCCTGATCTGCTGTACCAGACACACGGTACTGAACGGCCTCCTGATCCCTCTGATCTGCTGTACTAGACACACGGTACTGAACGGCCTCCTGATCCCCCTGATCTGCTGTAACAGACACACAGTACTGAACGGCCTCCTGATCCCCCTCATCTGCTGTACCAGGCACACGGTACTGAACGGCCTCCTGATCCCCCTCATCTGCTGTACCAGGCACACGGTACTGAACGGCCTCCTGATCCCCCTGATCTGCTGCACCAGACACACGGTACTGAACGGCCTCCTGATCCCCCTGATCTGCTGTACCAGACACACGGTACTGAACGGCCTCCTGATCCTCCTGATCTGCTGTACCAGTCACACGGTACTGAACGGCCTCCTGATCCCCCTGATCTGCTGTACCAGTCACACGGTACTGAACGGCCTCCTGATCCTCCTGATCTGCTGTACCAGACACACGGTACTGAACGGCCTCCTGATCCCCCTGATCTGCTGTACCAGACACACGGTACTGAACGGCCTCCTGATCCCCCTGATCTGCTGCACCAGACACACGGTACTGGACCGCCTCCTGATCCCCCTGATCTGCTGTACTAGACACACGGTACTGAACGGCCTCCTGATCCCGCTGATCTGCTGTACCAGACACACGGTTCTGAACGGCCTCCTGATCCCCCTGATCTGCTGTACCAGACACACGGTACTGAAGGGCCTGCTGATCCTCCTGAGCTGCTGTACCAGACACACGGTACTGAACGGCCTCCTGATCCTCCTGATCTGCTATACCAGACACACGGTACTGAACGGCCTCCTGCTCCCCCTGATCTGCTGTACCAGACACACGGCACTGAACGGCCTCCTGATCCCCCTGATCTGCTGTACCAGACACAAGATACTGAATGGCCTCCTGATCCACCTGATCTGCTGTACTAGACACACGGTACTGAACGGCCTCCTGATCGCCCTGATCTGCTGTACCAGACACACGGTACTGAACGGCCTCCTGATCCCTCTGATCTGCTGTACCAGACACACGGTACTGAACGGCCTCCTGATCCCCCTGATCTGCTGTAACAGACACACAGTACTGAACGGCCTCCTGATCCCCCTCATCTGCTGTACCAGGCACACGGTACTGAACGGCCTCCTGATCCCCCTCATCTGCTGTACCAGGCACACGGTACTGAACGGCCTCCTGATCCCACTGATCTGCTGCACCAGACACACGGTACTGAACGGCCTCCTGACCCCCCTGATCTGCTGTAACAGACACACAGTACTGAACGGCCTCCTGATCCACCTGATCTGCTGTACTAGACACACGGTACTGAACGGCCACCTGATCGCCCTGATCTGCTGTACCAGACACACGGTACTGAACGGCCTCCTGATCCCCCTCATCTGCTGTACCAGACACACGGTACTGAACGGCCTCCTGATCCTCCTGATCTGGTGTACCAGACAAACGGTACTGAAGGGCCTCCTGATCCCCCTGATCTGCTGTACTAGACACACGGAGCTGAACGGCCTCCTGATCCCCCTGATCTGCTGCACCAGACACACGGTAATGAACGTCCTCCTGATCCCCCTCATCTGCTGTACCAGACACACGGTACTGAACGGCCTCCTGATCCTCCTGATCTGCTGTACCAGACACACGGTACTGAAGGGGCTCCTGATCCCCCTAATCTGCTGTACCAGACACACGGTACTGAACGGCCTCCTGATCGCCCAGATCTGCTGTACCAGAAACACGGTACTGAACGGTCTCCTGTTCCCTCTGATCTGCTGTACTAGACACACGGTACTGAACGGCCTCCTGATCCCCCTGATCTGCTGCACCAGACACACGGTACTGAACGGCCTCCTGATCCCCCTGATCTGCTGCACCAGACACACGGTAATGAACGTCCTCCTGATCCCCCTGATCTGCTGTACCAGGCACACGGTACTGAACGGCCTCCTGATCCTCCTGATCTGCTGTACCAGACACACGGTACTGAAGGGGCTCCTGATCCCCCTGATCTGCTGTACCAGACACACGGTACTGAACGGCCACCTGATCGCCCTGATCTGCTGTACCAGAAACACGGTACTGAACGGTCTCATGTTCCCTCTGATCTGCTGTACTAGACACACGGTACTGAACGGCCTCCTGATCCCCCTGACCTGTTGTACCAGACATAACGGTACTGAACGGCCTCCTGATCCCCCTGATCTGCTGCACCAGACACACGGTACTGAACGGCCTCCTCATCCCCCTGATCTGCTGTACCAGAAACACGGTACTGAACGGTCTCCTGTTCCCTCTGATCTGCTGTACTAGACACACGGTACTGAACGGCCTCCTGATCCCCCTGACCTGTTGTACCAGACATAACGGTACTGAACGGCCTCCTGATCCCCCTGATCTGCTGCACCAGACACACGGTACTGAACGGCCTCCTGATCCTCCTGATCTGCTGTACCAGACACACGGTACTGAAAGGCCTCCTGATCCTCCTGATCTGCTATACCAGACACACGGTACTGAACGGCCTCCTGCTCCCCCTGATCTGCTGTACCAGACACACGGTACTGAACGGCCTCCTGATCCTCCTGATCTGCTGTACCAGACACACGGTACTGAACGGCCTCCTGATCCCGCTGATCTGCTGTACCAGACACACGGTACTGAACGGCCTCCTGATCCACCTGATCTGCTGTACCAGACACACGGTACTGAAGGGCCTCCTGATCCTCCTGAGCTGCTGTACCAGACACACGGTACTGAAAGGCCTCCTGATCCTCCTAATCTGCTATACCAGACACACGGTACTGAACGGCCTCCTGCTCCCCCTGATCTGCTGTACCAGACACACGGTACTGAACGGCCTCCTGATCCCCCTGATCTGCTGTACCAGACACACGGTACTGAACGGCCTCCTGATCCTCCTGATCTGCTGTACCAGACACACGGTACTGAACGGCCTCCTGATCCCGCTGAACTGCTGTACGAGACACACGGTACTGAACGGCCTCCTGATCCCGCTGATCTGCTGTACCAGACACACGGTACTGAACGGCCTCCTGATCCACGTGATCTGCTGTACCAGACACACGGTACTGAAGGGCCTCCTGATCCTCCTGAGCTGCTGTACCAGACACACGGTACTGAAAGGCCTCCTGATCCTCCTGATCTGCTATACCAGACACACGGTACTGAACGGCCTCCTGCTCCCCCTGATCTGCTGTACCAGTCACACGGTACTGAACGGCCTCCTGATCCCCCTGATCTGCTGTACCAGACACAAGATACTGAACGGCCTCCTGATCCACCTGATCTGCTGTACTAGACACACGGTACTGAACGGCCTCCTGATCGCCCTGATCTGCTGTACCAGACACACGGTACTGAACGGCCTCCTGATCCCTCTGATCTGCTGTACTAGACACACGGTACTGAACGGCCTCCTGATCCCCCTGATCTGCTGTAACAGACACACAGTACTGAACGGCCTCCTGATCCCCCTCATCTGCTGTACCAGGCACACGGTACTGAACGGCCTCCTGATCCCCCTCATCTGCTGTACCAGGCACACGGTACTGAACGGCCTCCTGATCCTCCTGATCTGCTGCACCAGACACACGGTACTGAACGGCCTCCTGATCCCCCTGATCTGCTGTAACAGACACACAGTACTGAACGGCCTCCTGATTCACCTCATCTGCTGTACCAGTCACACGGTACTGAACGGCCTCCTGATCCTCCTGATCTGCTGTACCAGACACACGGTACTGAAGGACCTCCTGATCCCCCTGATCTGCTGCACCAGACACACGGTAATGAACGTCCTCCTGATCCCCCTGATCTGCTGTACCAGGCACACGGTACTGAACGGCCTCCTGATCCTCCTGATCTGCTGTACCAGACACACGGTACTGAAGGGGCTCCTGATCCCCCTGATCTGCTGCACCAGACACACGGTACTGAACGGCCTCCTCATCCCCCTGATCTGCTGTACCAGAAACACGGTACTGAACGGTCTCCTATTCCCTCTGATCTGCTGTACTAGACACACGGTACTGAACGGCCTCCTGATCCCCCTGACCTGTTGTACCAGACATAACGGTACTGAACGGCCTCCTGATCCCCCTGATCTGCTGCACCAGACACACGGTACTGAACGGCCTCTTCATCCCCCTGATCTGTTGTACCAGACATAACGGTACTGAACGGCCTCCTGATCCCCTGATCTGCTGTACCAGACACACGGTACTGAACGGCCTCCTCATCCCCCTGATCTGTTGTACCAGACATAACGGTACTGAACGGCCTCCTGATGCCCTGATCTGCTGTACCAGACACACGGTACTGAACGGCCTCCTGATCCCCCTGATCTGCTCTACCAGACACATGGTACTTAACGGCCTCCTGACCCTCCTGATCTGCTGTACCAGACACACGGTAGTGAACGGCCTCCTGATCCCGCTGATCTGCTGTACTAGACACACGGTACTGAACGGCCTCCTGATCCCGCTGACCTGCTGTACCAGACACACGGTACTGAACGGCCTCCTGATCCACCTGATCTGCTGTACCAGACACACGGTACTGAAGGGCCTCCTGATCCTCCTGAGCTGCTGTACCAGACACACGGTACTGAACGGCCTCCTGATCCTCCTGATCTGCTATACCAGACACACGGTACTGAACGGCCTCCTGCTCCCCCTGATCTGCTGTACCAGACACACGGTACTGAACGGCCTCCTGATCCCCCTGATCTGCTGTACCGGACACAAGATACTGAACGGCCTCCTGATCCACCTGATCTGCTGTACTAGACACACGGTACTGAACGGCCACCTGATCGCCCTGATCTGCTGTACCAGACACACGGTACTGAACGGCCTCCTGATCCCTCCGATCTGCTGTACTAGACACACGGTACTGAACGGCCTCATGATCCCCCTGATCTGCTGTAACAGACACACAGTACTGAACGGCCTCCTGATCCCCCTCATCTGCTGTACCAGGCACACGGTACTGAACGGCCTCCTGATCCTCCTGATCTGCTGTACCAGACACACGGTACTGAACGGCCTCCTGATCCCCCTCATCTGCTGTACCAGACACACGGTACTGAACGGCCTCCTGATCCTCCTGATCTGCTGTACCAGACACACGGTACTGAAGGGCCTCCTGATCCCCCTGATCTGCTGTACTAGACACATGGTGCTGAACGGCCTCCTGATCCTCCTGATCTGCTGTACCAGACACACGGTACTGAACGGCCTCCTGATCCCCCTGATTTGCTGTACCAGACACACGGTACTGAACGGCCTCCTGTTCACCCTGATCTGTTGTACTGGACACACGGTACTGAACGGCCTCCTGATCTGCTGTACCAGACACACGGTACTGAACGCCCTCCCGAATCCCCTGATCTGCTGTACAAGACACAATGTACTGAACGGCCTCCTGATCCCCCTGATCTGCTGTACCAGACACACGGTACTGAACGGCCTCCTGACCCCCTGATCTGCTGTACCAGAGACACGGTACTGAACGGCCTCCTGATCCCCCTGATCTGCTGTACCAGGCACACGGTACTGAACGGCCTCCTGATCCCCCTGATCTGCTGTACCAGACACACGGTACTGAAGGGGCTCCTGATCCCCCTGATCTGCTGTACCAGACACACGGTACGGAACGGTCTCCTGATCACCCTGATCTGCTGTACGAGACACAAGGTACTGGACAGCCTCCTGATCCCCCTGATCTGCTGTACCAGACACACGGTACTGATCGGCCTCCTGATCCCCCTGATCTGCTGTACCAGGCACAAGGTACTGGACGGCCGCCTGATCCCCCTGATCTGCTGTACCAGACACACGGTACGGAACGGCCTCCTGATCCCCCTGATCTGCTGTACCAGACACACGGTACTGAACGGCCTCCTGATCCCCCTGATCTTCTGTAACAGACACACGGTACTGAAGGATCTCCTGATCCCCCTGATCTGCTGTACCAGACACACGGTACTAAACGGCCTCCTGATCCCCCTGATCTGCTGTAACAGACACAAGGTACTGAAGGATCTCCTGATCCCCCTGATCTGCTGTACCAGACACACGGTACTGACCGGCCTCCTGATCGCCCTGATCTGCTGTACCAGACACACGGTACTGAACGGCCTCCTGATCCCCCTGATCTGCTGTACCAGACACACGGTACTGAACGGCCTCCTGATCCTCCTGATCTGCTGTACCAGACACACGGTACTGAACGGCCTCCTGATCCCCCTGATCTGCTGTACTAGACACACGGTACTGAACGTCCTCCTTATCCTCCTGATCTGCTGTACCAGACACACGGTACTGAACGGCCTCCTGATCCCCCTGACCTGCTGTACCAGACACACGGTACTGAAGGGGCTCCTGATCCCCCTGATCTGCTGTGCCAGACACACGGTAATGAACGTCCTCCTGATCCCCCTGATCTGCTGTACCAGGCACACGGTACTGAACGGCCTCCTGATCCTCCTGATCTGCTGTACCAGACACACGGTACTGAAGGACCTCCTGATCCCCCTGATCTGCTGCACCAGACACTCGGTAATGAACGTCCTCCTGATCCCCCTGATCTGCTGTACCAGGCAAACGGTACTGAACGGCCTCCTGATCCTCCTGATCTGCTGTACCAGACACACGGTACTGAAGGGGCTCCTGATCCCCCTGATCTGCTGTACCAGACACACGGTACTGAACGGCCTCCTGATCGCCCTGATCTGCTGTACCAGAAACACGGTACTGAACGGTCTCCTGTTCCCTCTGATCTGCTGTACTTGACACACGGTACTGAACGGCCTCCTGATCACCCTGATCTGTTGTACCAGACATAACGGTACTGAACGGCCTCCTGATCCCCCTGATCTGCTGCACCAGACACACGGTACTGAACGGCCTCCTGATCCCCCTGATCTGTTGTACCAGTCATAACGGTACTGAACGGCCTCCTGATCCCCTGATCTGCTGTACCAGACACACGGTACTGAACGGCCTCCTGATCCCCCTGATCTGCTGTACCAGACACACGGTACTGAAAGGCCTCCTGATCCCCCTGAGCTGCTGTACCAGACACACGGTACTGAACGGCCTCCTGATCCTCCTGATCTGCTGTACCAGAGACAAGGTATTGAACGGCCTCCTGATCCCCCTGATCTGCTGTACCAGACACACGGTACTGAACGGCCTCCTGATCCCCCTGATCTGCTGTACCAGACACACGGTACTGAACGGCCTCCTGATCCTCCTGATCTGCTGTACCAGTCACACGGTACTGAACGGCCTCCTGATCCCCCTGATCTGCTGTACCAGTCACACGGTACTGAACGGCCTCCTGATCCTCCTGATCTGCTGTACCAGACACACGGTACTGAACGGCCTCCTGATCCCCCTGATCTGCTGTACCAGACACACGGTACTGAACGGCCTCCTGATCCCCCTGATCTGCTGCACCAGACACACGGTACTGGACCGCCTCCTGATCCCCCTGATCTGCTGTACTAGACACACGGTACTGAACGGCCTCCTGATCCCGCTGCTCTGCTGTACCAGACACACGGTTCTGAACGGCCTCCTGATCCCCCTGATCTGCTGTACCAGACACACGGTACTGAAGGGCCTGCTGATCCTCCTGAGCTGCTGTACCAGACACACGGTACTGAACGGCCTCCTGATCCTCCTGATCTGCTATACCAGACACTCGGTACTGAACGGCCTCCTGCTCCCCCTGATCTGCTGTACCAGACACACGGTACTGAACGGCCTCCTGATCCCCCTGATCTGCTGTACCAGACACAAGACACTGAATGGCCTCCTGATCCACCTGATCTGCTGTACTAGACACACGGTACTGAACGGCCTCCTGATCGCCCTGATCTGCTGTACCAGACACACGGTACTGAACGGCCTCCTGGTCCCTCTGATCTGCTGTACTAGACACACGGTACTGAACGGCCTCCTGATCCCCCTGATCTGCTGTAACAGACACACAGTACTGAACGGCCTCCTGATCCCCCTCATCTGCTGTACCAGGCACACGGTACTGAACGGCCTCCTGATCCCCCTCATCTGCTGTACCAGGCACACGGTACTGAACGGCCTCCTGATCCTCCTGATCTGCTGCACCAGACACACGGTACTGAACGGCCTCCTGATCCCCCTGATCTGCTGTAACAGACACACAGTACTGAACGGCCTCCTGATCCCCCTCATCTGCTGTACCACGCACACGGTACTGAACGGCCTCCTGATCCTCCTGATCTGCTGTACCAGGCACACGGTACTGAACGGCCGCCTGATCCTCCTGATCTGCTGTACCAGACACACGGTACTGAACGGCCTCCTGATCCCCCTGATCTGCTGTACTAGATACACGGTACTGAACGGCCTCCTGATCCCGCTGATCTGCTGTACCAGACACACGGTTCTGAACGGCCTCCTGATCCCCCTGATCTGCTGTACCAGACACACGGTACTGAAGGGCCTGCTGATCCTCCTGAGCTGCTGTACCAGACACACGGTACTGAACGGCCTCCTGATCCTCCTGATCTGCTATACCAGACACACGGTACTGAACGGCCTCCTGATCCCCCTGATCTGCTGCACCAGACACACGGTAATGAACGTCCTCCTGATCCCCCTGATCTGCTGTACCAGGCACACGGTACTGAACGGCCTCCTGATCCTCCTGATCTGCTGTACCAGACACACGGTACTGAAGGGGCTCCTGATCCCCCTGATCTGCTGTACCAGACACACGGTACTGAACGGCCTCCTGATCGCCCTGATCTGCTGTACCAGAAACACGGTACTGAACGGTCTCCTGTTCCCTCTGATCTGCTGTACTAGACACACGGTACTGAACGGCCTCCTGATCCCCCTGACCTGTTGTACCAGACATAACGGTACTGAACGGCCTCCTGATCTCACTGATCTGCTGCACCAGACACACGGTACTGAACGGCCTCCTGATCCCCCTGATCTGCTGTACCAGTCACACGGTACTGACGGGCCTCCTGATCCTCCTGAGCTGCTGTACCAGACACAAGGTACTGAACGGCCTCCTGATCCTCCTGATCTGCTGTACCAGACACACGGTACTGAACGGCCTCCTGATCCCCCTGATCTGCTGTACCAGACACAAGATACTGAACGGCCTCCTGATCCACCTGATCTGCTGTACTAGACACACGGTACTGAACGGCCTCCTGATCGCCCTGATCTGCTGTACCAGACACACGGTACTGAACGGCCTCCTGATCCCTCTGATCTGCTGTACTAGACACACGGCACTGAACGGCCTCCTGATCCCCCTGATCTGCTGTACCAGACACACGGTACTGAACGGCCTCCTGATCCCCCTGATCTGCTGTAACAGACACACAGTACTGATCGGCCTCCTGATCCCCCTCATCTGCTGTACCAGGCACACGGTACTGAACGGCCTCCTGATCCTCCTGATCTGCTGTACCAGACACACGGTACTGAACGGCCTCCTGATCCTCCTGATCTGGTGTACCAGACACACGGTACTGAAGGGCCTCCTGATCCCCCTGATCTGCTGTACTAGACACACGGTGCTGAACGGCCTCCTGATCCTCCTGATCTGCTGTACCAGACACACGGTACTGAACGGCCTCCTGATCCCCCTGATTTGCTGTACCAGACACACGGTACTGAACGGCCTCCTGTTCGCCCAGATCTGTTGTACTAGACACACGGTACTGAACGGCCTCCCGATCCCCCTGATCTGCTGTACCAGACACAATGTACTGAACGGCCTCCTGATCCCCCTGATCTGCTGTAACAGACACACGGTACTGAACGGCCTCCTGACCCCCTGATCTGCTGTAGCAGAGACACGGTACTGAACGGCCTCCTAATCCCACTGATCTGTTGTACCAGACACACGGTACTGAACGGCCTCCTGATCCCCCTGTTCTGCTGTACCAGACACACGGTACTGAACGGCCTCCTGATCCTCCTGATCTGCTGTACCAGACACACGGTACTGAACGGCCTCCTGATCCCCCTGATCTGCTGTACTAGACAACACGGTACTGAACGGCCTCCTGATCCTCCTCATCTGCTGTACCAGACACACGGTACTGAACGGCCTCCTGATCCCCCTGATCTGCTGTACCAGACACACGGTACGGAACGGCCTCCTGATCCTCCTGATCTGCTGTACCAGACACACGGTACTGAAGGGGCTCCTGATCCCCCTGATCTGCTGTACCAGACACACGGTAATGAACGTCCTCCTGATCCCCCTGATCTGCTGTACCAGGCACACGGTACTGAACGGCCTCCTGATCCTCCTGATCTGCTGTACCAGACACACGGTACTGAAGGACCTCCTGATCCCCCTGATCTGCTGTACCAGGCAAACGGTACTGAACGGCCTCCTGATCATCCTGATCTGCCGTACCAGACACACGGTACTGAAGGGCCTCCTGATCCCCCTGATCTGCTGTACCAGACACACGGTACTGAACGGCCTCCTGATCGCCCTGAACCACTGTACCAGAAACACGGTACTGAACGGTCTCCTGTTCCCTCTGATCTGCTGTACTAGACACACGGTACTGAACGGCCTCCTGATCCCCCTGATCTGTTGTACCAGACATAACGGTACTGAACGGCCTCCTGATCCCCCTGATCTGCTGCACCAGACACACGGTTCTGAACGGCCTCCTGATCCCCCTGATCTGTTGTACCAGTCATAACTGTACTGAACGGCCTCCTGATCCCCTGATCTGCTGTACCAGACACACGGTACTGAACGGCCTCCTGATCCCCCTGATCTGCTGTACCAGACACACGGTACTGAAAGGCCTCCTGATCCCCCTGAGCTTCTGTACCAGACACACGGTACTGAACGGCCTCCTGATCCTCCTGATCTGCTGTACCAGAGACAAGGTATTGAACGGCCTCCTGATCCCCCTGATCTGCTGTACCAGACACACGGTACTGAACGGCCTCCTGATCCCCCTGATCTGCTGTACCAGACACACGGTACTGAACGGCCTCCTGATCCTCCTGATCTGCTGTACCAGTCACACGGTACTGAACGGCCTCCTGATCCCCCTGATCTGCTGTACCAGTCACACGGTACTGAACGGCCTCCTGATCCTCCTGATCTGCTGTACCAGACACACGGTACTGAACGGCCTCCTGATCCCCCTGATCTGCTGTACCAGACACACGGTACTGAACGGCCTCCTGATCCCCCTGATCTGCTGCACCAGACACACGGTACTGGACCGCCTCCTGATCCCCCTGATCTGCTGTACTAGACACACGGTACTGAACGGCCTCCTGATCCCGCTGATCTGCTGTACCAGACACACGGTTCTGAACGGCCTCCTGATCCCCCTGATCTGCTGTACCAGACACACGGTACTGAAGGGCCTGCTGATCCTCCTGAGCTGCTGTACCAGACACACGGTACTGAACGGCCTCCTGATCCTCCTGATCTGCTATACCAGACACACGGTACTGAACGGCCTCCTGCTCCCCCTGATCTGCTGTACCAGACACACGGTACTGAACGGCCTCCTGATCCCCCTGATCTGCTGTACCAGACACAAGATACTGAATGGCCTCCTGATCCACCTGATCTGCTGTACTAGACACACGGTACTGAACGGCCTCCTGATCGCCCTGATCTGCTGTACCAGACACACGGTACTGAACGGCCTCCTGATCCCTCTGATCTGCTGTACTAGACACACGGTACTGAACGGCCTCCTGATCCCCCTGATCTGCTGTAACAGACACACAGTACTGAACGGCCTCCTGATCCCCCTCATCTGCTGTACCAGGCACACGGTACTGAACGGCCTCCTGATCCCCCTCATCTGCTGTACCAGGCACACGGTACTGAACGGCCTCCTGATCCCCCTGATCTGCTGCACCAGACACACGGTACTGAACGGCCTCCTGATCCCCCTGATCTGCTGTACCAGACACACGGTACTGAACGGCCTCCTGATCCTCCTGATCTGCTGTACCAGTCACACGGTACTGAACGGCCTCCTGATCCCCCTGATCTGCTGTACCAGTCACACGGTACTGAACGGCCTCCTGATCCTCCTGATCTGCTGTACCAGACACACGGTACTGAACGGCCTCCTGATCCCCCTGATCTGCTGTACCAGACACACGGTACTGAACGGCCTCCTGATCCCCCTGATCTGCTGCACCAGACACACGGTACTGGACCGCCTCCTGATCCCCCTGATCTGCTGTACTAGACACACGGTACTGAACGGCCTCCTGATCCCGCTGATCTGCTGTACCAGACACACGGTTCTGAACGGCCTCCTGATCCCCCTGATCTGCTGTACCAGACACACGGTACTGAAGGGCCTGCTGATCCTCCTGAGCTGCTGTACCAGACACACGGTACTGAACGGCCTCCTGATCCTCCTGATCTGCTATACCAGACACACGGTACTGAACGGCCTCCTGCTCCCCCTGATCTGCTGTACCAGACACACGGCACTGAACGGCCTCCTGATCCCCCTGATCTGCTGTACCAGACACAAGATACTGAATGGCCTCCTGATCCACCTGATCTGCTGTACTAGACACACGGTACTGAACGGCCTCCTGATCGCCCTGATCTGCTGTACCAGACACACGGTACTGAACGGCCTCCTGATCCCTCTGATCTGCTGTACCAGACACACGGTACTGAACGGCCTCCTGATCCCCCTGATCTGCTGTAACAGACACACAGTACTGAACGGCCTCCTGATCCCCCTCATCTGCTGTACCAGGCACACGGTACTGAACGGCCTCCTGATCCCCTTCATCTGCTGTACCAGGCACACGGTACTGAACGGCCTCCTGATCCCACTGATCTGCTGCACCAGACACGCGGTACTGAACGGCCTCCTGACCCCCCTGATCTGCTGTAACAGACACACAGTACTGAACGGCCTCCTGATCCACCTGATCTGCTGTACTAGACACACGGTACTGAACGGCCACCTGATCGCCCTGATCTGCTGTACCAGACACACGGTACTGAACGGCCTCCTGATCCCCCTCATCTGCTGTACCAGACACACGGTACTGAACGGCCTCCTGATCCTCCTGATCTGGTGTACCAGACAAACGGTACTGAAGGGCCTCCTGATCCCCCTGATCTGCTGTACTAGACACACGGAGCTGAACGGCCTCCTGATCCCCCTGATCTGCTGCACCAGACACACGGTAATGAACGTCCTCCTGATCCCCCTCATCTGCTGTACCAGACACACGGTACTGAACGGCCTCCTGATCCTCCTGATCTGCTGTACCAGACACACGGTACTGAAGGGGCTCCAGATCCCCCTAATCTGCTGTACCAGACACACGGTACTGAACGGCCTCCTGATCGCCCAGATCTGCTGTACCAGAAACACGGTACTGAACGGTCTCCTGTTCCCTCTGATCTGCTGTACTAGACACACGGTACTGAACGGCCTCCTGATCCCCCTGATCTGCTGCACCAGACACACGGTACTGAACGGCCTCCTGATCCCCCTGATCTGCTGCACCAGACACACGGTAATGAACGTCCTCCTGATCCCCCTGATCTGCTGTACCAGGCACACGGTACTGAACGGCCTCCTGATCCTCCTGATCTGCTGTACCAGACACACGGTACTGAAGGGGCTCCTGATCCCCCTGATCTGCTGTACCAGACACACGGTACTGAACGGCCACCTGATCGCCCTGATCTGCTGTACCAGAAACACGGTACTGAACGGTCTCATGTTCCCTCTGATCTGCTGTACTAGACACACGGTACTGAACGGCCTCCTGATCCCCCTGACCTGTTGTACCAGACATAACGGTACTGAACGGCCTCCTGATCCCCCTGATCTGCTGCACCAGACACACGGTACTGAACGGCCTCCTCATCCCCCTGATCTGCTGTACCAGAAACACGGTACTGAACGGTCTCCTGTTCCCTCTGATCTGCTGTACTAGACACACGGTACTGAACGGCCTCCTGATCCCCCTGACCTGTTGTACCAGACATAACGGTACTGAACGGCCTCCTGATCCCCCTGATCTGCTGCACCAGACACACGGTACTGAACGGCCTCCTGATCCTCCTGATCTGCTGTACCAGACACACGGTACTGAAAGGCCTCCTGATCCTCCTGATCTGCTATACCAGACACACGGTACTGAACGGCCTCCTGCTCCCCCTGATCTGCTGTACCAGACACACGGTACTGAACGGCCTCCTGATCCTCCTGATCTGCTGTACCAGACACACGGTACTGAACGGCCTCCTGATCCCGCTGATCTGCTGTACCAGACACACGGTACTGAACGGCCTCCTGATCCACCTGATCTGCTGTACCAGACACACGGTACTGAAGGGCCTCCTGATCCTCCTGAGCTGCTGTACCAGACACACGGTACTGAAAGGCCTCCTGATCCTCCTAATCTGCTATACCAGACACACGGTACTGAACGGCCTCCTGCTCCCCCTGATCTGCTGTACCAGACACACGGTACTGAACGGCCTCCTGATCCCCCTGATCTGCTGTACCAGACACACGGTACTGAACGGCCTCCTGATCCTCCTGATCTGCTGTACCAGACACACGGTACTGAACGGCCTCCTGATCCCGCTGAACTGCTGTACGAGACACACGGTACTGAACGGCCTCCTGATCCCGCTGATCTGCTGTACCAGACACACGGTACTGAACGGCCTCCTGATCCACGTGATCTGCTGTACCAGACACACGGTACTGAAGGGCCTCCTGATCCTCCTGAGCTGCTGTACCAGACACACGGTACTGAAAGGCCTCCTGATCCTCCTGATCTGCTATACCAGACACACGGTACTGAACGGCCTCCTGCTCCCCCTGATCTGCTGTACCAGTCACACGGTACTGAACGGCCTCCTGATCCCCCTGATCTGCTGTACCAGACACAAGATACTGAACGGCCTCCTGATCCACCTGATCTGCTGTACTAGACACACGGTACTGAACGGCCTCCTGATCGCCCTGATCTGCTGTACCAGACACACGGTACTGAACGGCCTCCTGATCCCTCTGATCTGCTGTACTAGACACACGGTACTGAACGGCCTCCTGATCCCCCTGATCTGCTGTAACAGACACACAGTACTGAACGGCCTCCTGATCCCCCTCATCTGCTGTACCAGGCACACGGTACTGAACGGCCTCCTGATCCCCCTCATCTGCTGTACCAGGCACACGGTACTGAACGGCCTCCTGATCCTCCTGATCTGCTGCACCAGACACACGGTACTGAACGGCCTCCTGATCCCCCTGATCTGCTGTAACAGACACACAGTACTGAACGGCCTCCTGATCCACCTCATCTGCTGTACCAGTCACACGGTACTGAACGGCCTCCTGATCCTCCTGATCTGCTGTACCAGACACACGGTACTGAAGGACCTCCTGATCCCCCTGATCTGCTGCACCAGACACACGGTAATGAACGTCCTCCTGATCCCCCTGATCTGCTGTACCAGGCACACGGTACTGAACGGCCTCCTGATCCTCCTGATCTGCTGTACCAGACACACGGTACTGAAGAGGCTCCTGATCCCCCTGATCTGCTGCACCAGACACACGGTACTGAACGGCCTCCTCATCCCCCTGATCTGCTGTACCAGAAACACGGTACTGAACGGTCTCCTATTCCCTCTGATCTGCTGTACTAGACACACGGTACTGAACGGCCTCCTGATCCCCCTGACCTGTTGTACCAGACATAACGGTACTGAACGGCCTCCTGATCCCCCTGATCTGCTGCACCAGACACACGGTACTGAACGGCCTCTTTATCCCCCTGATCTGTTGTACCAGACATAACGGTACTGAACGGCCTCCTGATCCCCTGATCTGCTGTACCAGACACACGGTACTGAACGGCCTCCTCATCCCCCTGATCTGTTGTACCAGACATAACGGTACTGAACGGCCTCCTGATGCCCTGATCTGCTGTACCAGACACACGGTACTGAACGGCCTCCTGATCCCCCTGATCTGCTCTACCAGACACATGGTACTTAACGGCCTCCTGACCCTCCTGATCTGCTGTACCAGACACACGGTAGTGAACGGCCTCCTGATCCCGCTGATCTGCTGTACTAGACACACGGTACTGAACGGCTTCCTGATCCCGCTGACCTGCTGTACCAGACACACGGTACTGAACGGCCTCCTGATCCACCTGATCTGCTGTACCAGACACACGGTACTGAAGGGCCTCCTGATCCTCCTGAGCTGCTGTACCAGACACACGGTACTGAACGGCCTCCTGATCCTCCTGATCTGCTATACCAGACACACGGTACTGAACGGCCTCCTGCTCCCCCTGATCTGCTGTACCAGACACACGGTACTGAACGGCCTCCTGATCCCCCTGATCTGCTGTACCGGACACAAGATACTGAACGGCCTCCTGATCCACCTGATCTGCTGTACTAGACACACGGTACTGAACGGCCACCTGATCGCCCTGATCTGCTGTACCAGACACACGGTACTGAACGGCCTCCTGATCCCTCCGATCTGCTGTACTAGACACACGGTACTGAACGGCCTCATGATCCCCCTGATCTGCTGTAACAGACACACAGTACTGAACGGCCTCCTGATCCCCCTCATCTGCTGTACCAGGCACACGGTACTGAACGGCCTCCTGATCCTCCTGATCTGCTGTACCAGACACACGGTACTGAACGGCCTCCTGATCCCCCTCATCTGCTGTACCAGACACACGGTACTGAACGGCCTCCTGATCCTCCTGATCTGCTGTACCAGACACACGGTACTGAAGGGCCTCCTGATCCCCCTGATCTGCTGTACTAGACACACGGTGCTGAACGGCCTCCTGATCCTCCTGATCTGCTGTACCAGACACACGGTACTGAACGGCCTCCTGATCCCCCTGATTTGCTGTACCAGACACACGGTACTGAACGGCCTCCTGTTCACCCTGATCTGTTGTACTGGACACACGGTACTGAACGGCCTCCTGATCTGCTGTACCAGACACACGGTACTGAACGCCCTCCCGAATCCCCTGATCTGCTGTACAAGACACAATGTACTGAACGGCCTCCTGATCCCCCTGATCTGCTGTACCAGACACACGGTACTGAACGGCCTCCTGACCCCCTGATCTGCTGTACCAGAGACACGGTACTGAACGGCCTCCTGATCCCCCTGATCTGCTGTACCAGGCACACGGTACTGAACGGCCTCCTGATCCCCCTGATCTGCTGTACCAGACACACGGTACTGAAGGGGCTCCTGATCCCCCTGATCTGCTGTACCAGACACACGGTACGGAACGGTCTCCTGATCACCCTGATCTGCTGTACGAGACACAAGGTACTGGACAGCCTCCTGATCCCCCTGATCTGCTGTACCAGACACACGGTACTGATCGGCCTCCTGATCCCCCTGATCTGCTGTACCAGGCACAAGGTACTGGACGGCCGCCTGATCCCCCTGATCTGCTGTACCAGACACACGGTACGGAACGGCCTCCTGATCCCCCTGATCTGCTGTACCAGACACACGGTACTGAACGGCCTCCTGATCCCCCTGATCTTCTGTAACAGACACACGGTACTGAAGGATCTCCTGATCCCCCTGATCTGCTGTACCAGACACACGGTACTAAACGGCCTCCTGATCCCCCTGATCTGCTGTAACAGACACAAGGTACTGAAGGATCTCCTGATCCCCCTGATCTGCTGTACCAGACACACGGTACTGACCGGCCTCCTGATCGCCCTGATCTGCTGTACCAGACACACGGTACTGAACGGCCTCCTGATCCCCCTGATCTGCTGTACCAGACACACGGTACTGAACGGCCTCCTGATCCTCCTGATCTGCTGTACCAGACACACGGTACTGAACGGCCTCCTGATCCCCCTGATCTGCTGTACTAGACACACGGTACTGAACGTCCTCCTTATCCTCCTGATCTGCTGTACCAGACACACGGTACTGAACGGCCTCCTGATCCCCCTGACCTGCTGTACCAGACACACGGTACTGAAGGGGCTCCTGATCCCCCTGATCTGCTGTGCCAGACACACGGTAATGAACGTCCTCCTGATCCCCCTGATCTGCTGTACCAGGCACACGGTACTGAACGGCCTCCTGATCCTCCTGATCTGCTGTACCAGACACACGGTACTGAAGGACCTCCTGATCCCCCTGATCTGCTGCACCAGACACTCGGTAATGAACGTCCTCCTGATCCCCCTGATCTGCTGTACCAGGCAAACGGTACTGAACGGCCTCCTGATCCTCCTGATCTGCTGTACCAGACACACGGTACTGAAGGGGCTCCTGATCCCCCTGATCTGCTGTACCAGACACACGGTACTGAACGGCCTCCTGATCGCCCTGATCTGCTGTACCAGAAACACGGTACTGAACGGTCTCCTGTTCCCTCTGATCTGCTGTACTTGACACACGGTACTGAAAGGCCTCCTGATCACCCTGATCTGTTGTACCAGACATAACGGTACTGAACGGCCTCCTGATCCCCCTGATCTGCTGCACCAGACACACGGTACTGAACGGCCTCCTGATCCCCCTGATCTGTTGTACCAGTCATAACGGTACTGAACGGCCTCCTGATCCCCTGATCTGCTGTACCAGACACACGGTACTGAACGGCCTCCTGATCCCCCTGATCTGCTGTACCAGACACACGGTACTGAAAGGCCTCCTGATCCCCCTGAGCTGCTGTACCAGACACACGGTACTGAACGGCCTCCTGATCCTCCTGATCTGCTGTACCAGAGACAAGGTATTGAACGGCCTCCTGATCCCCCTGATCTGCTGTACGAGACACACGGTACTGAACGGCCTCCTGATCCCCCTGATCTGCTGTACCAGACACACGGTACTGAACGGCCTCCTGATCCTCCTGATCTGCTGTACCAGTCACACGGTACTGAACGGCCTCCTGATCCCCCTGATCTGCTGTACCAGTCACACGGTACTGAACGGCCTCCTGATCCTCCTGATCTGCTGTACCAGACACACGGTACTGAACGGCCTCCTGATCCCCCTGATCTGCTGTACCAGACACACGGTACTGAACGGCCTCCTGATCCCCCTGATCTGCTGCACCAGACACACGGTACTGGACCGCCTCCTGATCCCCCTGATCTGCTGTACTAGACACACGGTACTGAACGGCCTCCTGATCCCGCTGCTCTGCTGTACCAGACACACGGTTCTGAACGGCCTCCTGATCCCCCTGATCTGCTGTACCAGACACACGGTACTGAAGGGCCTGCTGATCCTCCTGAGCTGCTGTACCAGACACACGGTACTGAACGGCCTCCTGATCCTCCTGATCTGCTATACCAGACACTCGGTACTGAACGGCCTCCTGCTCCCCCTGATCTGCTGTACCAGACACACGGTACTGAACGGCCTCCTGATCCCCCTGATCTGCTGTACCAGACACAAGACACTGAATGGCCTCCTGATCCACCTGATCTGCTGTACTAGACACACGGTACTGAACGGCCTCCTGATCGCCCTGATCTGCTGTACCAGACACACGGTACTGAACGGCCTCCTGGTCCCTCTGATCTGCTGTACTAGACACACGGTACTGAACGGCCTCCTGATCCCCCTGATCTGCTGTAACAGACACACAGTACTGAACGGCCTCCTGATCCCCCTCATCTGCTGTACCAGGCACACGGTACTGAACGGCCTCCTGATCCCCCTCATCTGCTGTACCAGGCACACGGTACTGAACGGCCTCCTGATCCTCCTGATCTGCTGCACCAGACACACGGTACTGAACGGCCTCCTGATCCCCCTGATCTGCTGTAACAGACACACAGTACTGAACGGCCTCCTGATCCCCCTCATCTGCTGTACCACGCACACGGTACTGAACGGCCTCCTGATCCTCCTGATCTGCTGTACCAGGCACACGGTACTGAACGGCCTCCTGATCCTCCTGATCTGCTGTACCAGACACACGGTACTGAACGGCCTCCTGATCCCCCTGATCTGCTGTACTAGATACACGGTACTGAACGGCCTCCTGATCCCGCTGATCTGCTGTACCAGACACACGGTTCTGAACGGCCTCCTGATCCCCCTGATCTGCTGTACCAGACACACGGTACTGAAGGGCCTGCTGATCCTCCTGAGCTGCTGTACCAGACACACGGTACTGAACGGCCTCCTGATCCTCCTGATCTGCTATACCAGACACACGGTACTGAACGGCCTCCTGCTCCCCCTGATCTGCTGTACCAGACACACGGTACTGAACGGCCTCCTGATCCCCCTGATCTGCTGTACCAGACACAAGATACTGAATGGCCTCCTGATCCACCTGATCTGCTGTACTAGACACACGGTACTGAACGGCCTCCTGATCGCCCTGATCTGCTGTACCAGACACACGGTACTGAACGGCCTCCTGATCCCTCTGATCTGCTGTACTAGACACACGGTACTGAACGGCCTCCTGATCCCCCTGATCTGCTGTAACAGACACACAGTACTGAACGGTCTCCTGATCCCCCTCATCTGCTGTACCAGGCACACGGTACTGAACGGCCTCCTGATCCCCCTCATCTGCTGTACCAGGCACACGGTACTGAACGGCCTCCTGCTCCCCCTGATCTGCTGTACCAGACACACGGTACTGAACGGCCTCCTGATCCCCCTGATCTGCTGTACCAGACACAAGATACTGAATGGCCTCCTGATCCACCTGATCTGCTGTACTAGACACACGGTACTGAACGGCCTCCTGATCGCCCTGATCTGCTGTACCAGACACACGGTACTGAACGGCCTCCTGATCCCTCTGATCTGCTGTACTAGACACACGGTACTGAACGGCCTCCTGATCCCCCTGATCTGCTGTAACAGACACACAGTACTGAACGGCCTCCTGATCCCCCTTATCTGCTGTACCAGGCACACGGTACTGAACGGCCTCCTGATCCCCCTCATCTGCTGTACCAGGCACACGGTACTGAAGTGCCTCCTGATCCTCCTGATCTGCTGCACCAGACACACGGTACTGAACGGCCTCCTGATTCCCCTGATCTGCTGTAACAGACACACAGTACTGAACGGCCTCCTGATCCCCCTCATCTGCTGTACCAGGCACACGGTACTGAACGGCCTCCTGATCCTCCTGATCTGCTGTACCAGACACACGGTACTGAACGGCCTCCTGATCCCCCTCATCTGCTGTACCAGACACACGGTACTGAACGGCCTCCTGATCCTCCTGATCTGGTGTACCAGACACACGGTACTGAAGGGCCTCCTGATCCCCCTGATCTGCTGTACTAGACACACGGTGCTGAACGGCCTCCTGATCCCCCTGATCTGCTGCACCAGACACACGGTAATGAACGTCCTCCTGATCCCCCTGATCTGCTGTACCAGGCACACGGTACTGAACGGCCTCCTGATCCTCCTGATCTGCTGTACCAGACACACGGTACTGAAGGGGCTCCTGATCCCCCTGATCTGCTGTACCAGACACACGGTACTGAACGGCCTCCTGATCGCCCTGATCTGCTGTACCAGAAACACGGTACTGAACGGTCTCCTGTTCCCTCTGATCTGCTGTACTAGACACACGGTACTGAACGGCCTCCTGATCCCCCTGATCTGTTGTACCAGACATAACGGTACTGAACGGCCTCCTGATCCCCCTGATCTGCTGCACCAGACACACGGTACTGAACGGCCTCCTGATCCCCCTGATCTGTTGTACCAGACATAACGGTACTGAACGGCCTCCTGATCCCCTGATCTGCTGTACCAGACACACGGTACTGAACGGCCTCCTGGTCCCCCTGATCTGCTGTACCAGACACACGGTACTGAAAGGCCTCCTGATCCCCCTGAGCTGCTGTACCAGACACACGGTACTGAACGGCCTCCTGATCCTCCTGATCTGCTGTACCAGAGACAAGGTATTGAACGGCCTCCTGATCCCCCTGATCTGCTGTACCAGACACACGGTACTGAACGGCCTCCTGATCCCCCTGATCTGCTGTACCAGACACACGGTACTGAACGGCCTCCTGATCCTCCTGATCTGCTGTACCAGACACACGGTACTGAACGGCCTCCTGATCCCCCTGATCTGCTGTACTAGACACACGGTACTGAACGGCCTCCTGATCCCCCTGATCTGTTGTACCAGACATAACGGTACTGAACGGCCTCCTGATCCCCTGATCTGCTGTACCAGACACACGGTACTGAACGGCATCCTGATCCCCCTGATCTGCTGTACCAGACACACGGTACTGAAAGGCCTCCTGATCCCCCTGAGCTGCTGTACCAGACACACGGTACTGAACGGCCTCCTGATCCTCCTGATCTGCTGTACCAGAGACAAGGTATTGAACGGCCTCCTGATCCCCCTGATCTGCTGTACCAGACACACGGTACTGAACGGCCTCCTGATCCCACTGATCTGCTGTACCAGACACACGGTACTGAACGGCCTCCTGATCCCCCTGATCTGTTGTACCAGACATAACGGTACTGAACGGCCTCCTGATCCCCTGATCTGCTGTACCAGACACACGGTACTGAAAGGCCTCCTGATCCCCCTGAGCTGCTGTACCAGACACACGGTACTGAACGGCCTCCTGATCCTCCTGATCTGCTGTACCAGAGACAAGGTATTGAACGGCCTCCTGATCCCCCTGATCTGCTGTACCAGACACACGGTACTGAACGGCCTCCTGATCCCCTGATCTGCTGTACCAGACACACGGTACTGAACGGCCTCCTGATCCTCCTGATCTGCTGTACCAGACACACGGTACTGAACGGCCTCCCGATCCCCCTGATCTGCTGTACCAGACACACGGCACTGAACGGCCTCTTGTTCACCCTGATCTGCTGTACCAGACACACGGTACTGAACGGCCTCCTGATCCCCCTGATCTGCTGTACTAGACACACGGTACTGAACGGCCTCCTGATCCCGCTGATCTGCTGTACCAGACACACGGTTCTGAACGGCCTCCTGATCCCCCTGATCTGCTGTACCAGACACACGGTACTGAACGGCCTCCTGACCCCCTGATCTGCTGTGCCAGACACACGGTACTGAACGGACTCCTGATCCCCCTCATCTGCTGTACTGACACAAGATACTGAACGGCCTCCTGATCCTCCTGATCTGGTGTACGAGACACACGGTACTGAAGGGCCTCCTGATCCCCCTGATCTGCTGTACCAGACACACGTAACTGAACGGCCTCCTGATCCTCCTGATCTGCTGTACCAGACACACGGTACTGAACGACCTCCTGATCCCCCTGATCTGCTGTACCAGACACACGGTACTGAATGGCCTCCTGTTCACCCTGATCTGCTGTACCAGACACACGGTACTGAACGGCCTCCCGATCCCCCTGATCTGCTGTACCAGACACACGGTACTGAACGGCCTCCTGACCCCCTGATCTGCTGTACCAGACACACGGTACTGAACGGCCTCCTGATCCCCCTGATCTGCTGTACTAGACACACGGTACTGAACGGCCTCCTGATCCCCCTGATCTTCAGTACCAGACACACGGCACTGAAGGGGCTCCTGATCCCCCTGATCTGCTGTACCAGACACACGGTACGGAATGGCCTCCTGATCCCCCTGATCTGCTGTACGAGACACAAGGTACTGGACAGCCTCCTGACCCCCCTGATCTGCTGTACCAGACACACGGTACTGGACGGCCTCCTGATCCCCCTGATCTGCTGTACCAGACACAAGGTACTGAACGGCCTCCTGATCCCCCTGATCTGCTGTACTAGACACACGGTACTGAACGGCCTCCTGATCACCCTGATCTGCTGTACCAGACACACGGTACTGAAGGACCTCCTGATCCCCATGATCAGCTGCACCAGACACACGGTACTGAACATCCTCCTGATCCCCCTGATCTGCTGTACCAGGCACACGGTACTGAACGGCCTCCTGATCCTCCTGATCTGCTGTACCAGACACACGGTACTGAAGGGGCTCCTGATCCCCCTGATCTGCTGTACCAGACACACGGTACTGAACGGCCTCCTGATCGCCCTGATCTGCTGTACCAGAAACACGGTACTGAACGGTCTCCTGTTCCCTCTGATATGCTGTACTAGACACACGGTACTGAACGGCCTCCTGATCCCCCTGATCTGTTGTACCAGACATAAAGGTACTGAACGGCCTCCTGATCCCCCTGATCTGCTGCACCAGACACACGGTACTGAACGGCCTCCTGATCCCCCTGATCTGTTGTACCAGACATAAAGGTACTGAACGGCCGCCTGATCCCCCTGATCTGCTGTACCAGACACACGGTACTGAACGGCCTCCTGATCCCCCTGATCTGCTGTACCAGACACACGGTACTGAACGGCCTCCTGATCCTCCTGATCTGCTGTACCAGACACACGGTACTGAACGGCCTCCTGATCCTCCTGATCTGCTGTACCAGACACACGGACCTGAACGGCCTCCTGATCCCCCTGATCTGCTGTACTAGACACACGGTACTGAACGGCCTCCTGATCCCGCTGATCTGCTGTACCAGACACACGGTTCTGAACGGCCTCCTGATCCCCCTGATCTGCTGTACCAGTCACACGGTACTGACGGGTCTCCTGATCCTCCTGAGCTGCTGCACCAGACACAAGGTACTGAACGGCCAACTGATCCTCCTGATCTGCTGTACCAGACACACGGTACTGAACGGCCTCCTGATCCCCCTGACCTGTTGTACCAGACATAACGGTACTGAACGGCCTCCTGATCTCACTGATCTGCTGCACCAGACACACGGTACTGAACGGCCTCCTGATCCCCCTGATCTGCTGTACCAGTCACACGGTACTGACGGGCCTCCTGATCCTCCTGAGCTGCTGTACCAGACACAAGGTACTGAACGGCCTCCTGATCCTCCTGATCTGCTGTACCAGACACACGGTACTGAACGGCCTCCTGATCCCCCTGATCTGCTGTACCAGACACAAGATACTGAACGGCCTCCTGATCCACCTGATCTGCTGTACTAGACACACGGTACTGAACGGCCTCCTGATCGCCCTGATCTGCTGTACCAGACACACGGTACTGAACGGCCTCCTGATCCCTCTGATCTGCTGTACTAGACACACGGCACTGAACGGCCTCCTGATCCCCCTGATCTGCTGTACCAGACACACGGTACTGAACGGCCTCCTGATCCCCCTGATCTGCTGTAACAGACACACAGTACTGATCGGCCTCCTGATCCCCCTCATCTGCTGTACCAGGCACACGGTACTGAACGGCCTCCTGATCCTCCTGATCTGCTGTACCAGACACACGGTACTGAACGGCCTCCTGATCCTCCTGATCTGGTGTACCAGACACACGGTACTGAAGGGCCTCCTGATCCCCCTGATCTGCTGTACTAGACACACGGTGCTGAACGGCCTCCTGATCCTCCTGATCTGCTGTACCAGACACACGGTACTGAACGGCCTCCTGATCCCCCTGATTTGCTGTACCAGACACACGGTACTGAACGGCCTCCTGTTCGCCCAGATCTGTTGTACTAGACACACGGTACTGAACGGCCTCCCGATCCCCCTGATCTGCTGTACCAGACACAATGTACTGAACGGCCTCCTGATCCCCCTGATCTGCTGTAACAGACACACGGTACTGAACGGCCTCCTGACCCCCTGATCTGCTGTAGCAGAGACACGGTACTGAACGGCCTCCTAATCCCACTGATCTGTTGTACCAGACACACGGTACTGAACGGCCTCCTGATCCCCCTGTTCTGCTGTACCAGACACACGGTACTGAACGGCCTCCTGATCCTCCTGATCTGCTGTACCAGACACACGGTACTGAACGGCCTCCTGATCCCCCTGATCTGCTGTACTAGACAACACGGTACTGAACGGCCTCCTGATCCTCCTCATCTGCTGTACCAGACACACGGTACTGAACGGCCTCCTGATCCCCCTGATCTGCTGTACCAGACACACGGTACGGAACGGCCTCCTGATCCTCCTGATCTGCTGTACCAGACACACGGTACTGAAGGGGCTCCTGATCCCCCTGATCTGCTGTACCAGACACACGGTAATGAACGTCCTCCTGATCCCCCTGATCTGCTGTACCAGGCACACGGTACTGAACGGCCTCCTGATCCTCCTGATCTGCTGTACCAGACACACGGTACTGAAGGACCTCCTGATCCCCCTGATCTGCTGTACCAGGCAAACGGTACTGAACGGCCTCCTGATCATCCTGATCTGCCGTACCAGACACACGGTACTGAAGGGCCTCCTGATCCCCCTGATCTGCTGTACCAGACACACGGTACTGAACGGCCTCCTGATCGCCCTGAACCACTGTACCAGAAACACGGTACTGAACGGTCTCCTGTTCCCTCTGATCTGCTGTACTAGACACACGGTACTGAACGGCCTCCTGATCCCCCTGATCTGTTGTACCAGACATAACGGTACTGAACGGCCTCCTGATCCCCCTGATCTGCTGCACCAGACACACGGTTCTGAACGGCCTCCTGATCCCCCTGATCTGTTGTACCAGTCATAACTGTACTGAACGGCCTCCTGATCCCCTGATCTGCTGTACCAGACACACGGTACTGAACGGCCTCCTGATCCCCCTGATCTGCTGTACCAGACACACGGTACTGAAAGGCCTCCTGATCCCCCTGAGCTTCTGTACCAGACACACGGTACTGAACGGCCTCCTGATCCTCCTGATCTGCTGTACCAGAGACAAGGTATTGAACGGCCTCCTGATCCCCCTGATCTGCTGTACCAGACACACGGTACTGAACGGCCTCCTGATCCCCCTGATCTGCTGTACCAGACACACGGTACTGAACGGCCTCCTGATCCTCCTGATCTGCTGTACCAGTCACACGGTACTGAACGGCCTCCTGATCCCCCTGATCTGCTGTACCAGTCACACGGTACTGAACGGCCTCCTGATCCTCCTGATCTGCTGTACCAGACACACGGTACTGAACGGCCTCCTGATCCCCCTGATCTGCTGTACCAGACACACGGTACTGAACGGCCTCCTGATCCCCCTGATCTGCTGCACCAGACACACGGTACTGGACCGCCTCCTGATCCCCCTGATCTGCTGTACTAGACACACGGTACTGAACGGCCTCCTGATCCCGCTGATCTGCTGTACCAGACACACGGTACTGAACGGCCTCCTGATCCCCCTGATCTGCTGTACCAGACACACGGTACTGAAGGGCCTGCTGATCCTCCTGAGCTGCTGTACCAGACACACGGTACTGAACGGCCTCCTGATCCTCCTGATCTGCTATACCAGACACACGGTACTGAACGGCCTCCTGCTCCCCCTGATCTGCTGTACCAGACACACGGTACTGAACGGCCTCCTGATCCCCCTGATCTGCTGTACCAGACACAAGATACTGAATGGCCTCCTGATCCACCTGATCTGCTGTACTAGACACACGGTACTGAACGGCCTCCTGATCGCCCTGATCTGCTGTACCAGACACACGGTACTGAACGGCCTCCTGATCCCTCTGATCTGCTGTACTAGACACACGGTACTGAACGGCCTCCTGATCCCCCTGATCTGCTGTAACAGACACACAGTACTGAACGGCCTCCTGATCCCCCTCATCTGCTGTACCAGGCACACGGTACTGAACGGCCTCCTGATCCCCCTCATCTGCTGTACCAGGCACACGGTACTGAACGGCCTCCTGATCCCCCTGATCTGCTGCACCAGACACACGGTACTGAACGGCCTCCTGATCCCCCTGATCTGCTGTACCAGACACACGGTACTGAACGGCCTCCTGATCCTCCTGACCTGCTGTACCAGTCACACGGTACTGAACGGCCTCCTGATCCCCCTGATCTGCTGTACCAGTCACACGGTACTGAACGGCCTCCTGATCCTCCTGATCTGCTGTACCAGACACACGGTACTGAACGGCCTCCTGATCCCCCTGATCTGCTGTACCAGACACACGGTACTGAACGGCCTCCTGATCCCCCTGATCTGCTGCACCAGACACACGGTACTGGACCGCCTCCTGATCCCCCTGATCTGCTGTACTAGACACACGGTACTGAACGGCCTCCTGATCCCGCTGATCTGCTGTACCAGACACACGGTTCTGAACGGCCTCCTGATCCCCCTGATCTGCTGTACCAGACACACGGTACTGAAGGGCCTGCTGATCCTCCTGAGCTGCTGTACCAGACACACGGTACTGAACGGCCTCCTGATCCTCCTGATCTGCTATACCAGACACACGGTACTGAACGGCCTCCTGCTCCCCCTGATCTGCTGTACCAGACACACGGCACTGAACGGCCTCCTGATCCCCCTGATCTGCTGTACCAGACACAAGATACTGAATGGCCTCCTGATCCACCTGATCTGCTGTACTAGACACACGGTACTGAACGGCCTCCTGATCGCCCTGATCTGCTGTACCAGACACACGGTACTGAACGGCCTCCTGATCCCTCTGATCTGCTGTACCAGACACACGGTACTGAACGGCCTCCTGATCCCCCTGATCTGCTGTAACAGACACACAGTACTGAACGGCCTCCTGATCCCCCTCATCTGCTGTACCAGGCACACGGTACTGAACGGCCTCCTGATCCCCTTCATCTGCTGTACCAGGCACACGGTACTGAACGGCCTCCTGATCCCACTGATCTGCTGCACCAGACACGCGGTACTGAACGGCCTCCTGACCCCCCTGATCTGCTGTAACAGACACACAGTACTGAACGGCCTCCTGATCCACCTGATCTGCTGTACTAGACACACGGTACTGAACGGCCACCTGATCGCCCTGATCTGCTGTACCAGACACACGGTACTGAACGGCCTCCTGATCCCCCTCATCTGCTGTACCAGACACACGGTACTGAACGGCCTCCTGATCCTCCTGATCTGGTGTACCAGACAAACGGTACTGAAGGGCCTCCTGATCCCCCTGATCTGCTGTACTAGACACACGGAGCTGAACGGCCTCCTGATCCCCCTGATCTGCTGCACCAGACACACGGTAATGAACGTCCTCCTGATCCCCCTCATCTGCTGTACCAGACACACGGTACTGAACGGCCTCCTGATCCTCCTGATCTGCTGTACCAGACACACGGTACTGAAGGGGCTCCAGATCCCCCTAATCTGCTGTACCAGACACACGGTACTGAACGGCCTCCTGATCGCCCAGATCTGCTGTACCAGAAACACGGTACTGAACGGTCTCCTGTTCCCTCTGATCTGCTGTACTAGACACACGGTACTGAACGGCCTCCTGATCCCCCTGATCTGCTGCACCAGACACACGGTACTGAACGGCCTCCTGATCCCCCTGATCTGCTGCACCAGACACACGGTAATGAACGTCCTCCTGATCCCCCTGATCTGCTGTACCAGGCACACGGTACTGAACGGCCTCCTGATCCTCCTGATCTGCTGTACCAGACACACGGTACTGAAGGGGCTCCTGATCCCCCTGATCTGCTGTACCAGACACACGGTACTGAACGGCCACCTGATCGCCCTGATCTGCTGTACCAGAAACACGGTACTGAACGGTCTCATGTTCCCTCTGATCTGCTGTACTAGACACACGGTACTGAACGGCCTCCTGATCCCCCTGACCTGTTGTACCAGACATAACGGTACTGAACGGCCTCCTGATCCCCCTGATCTGCTGCACCAGACACACGGTACTGAACGGCCTCCTCATCCCCCTGATCTGCTGTACCAGAAACACGGTACTGAACGGTCTCCTGTTCCCTCTGATCTGCTGTACTAGACACACGGTACTGAACGGCCTCCTGATCCCCCTGACCTGTTGTACCAGACATAACGGTACTGAACGGCCTCCTGATCCCCCTGATCTGCTGCACCAGACACACGGTACTGAACGGCCTCCTGATCCTCCTGATCTGCTGTACCAGACACACGGTACTGAAAGGCCTCCTGATCCTCCTGATCTGCTATACCAGACACACGGTACTGAACGGCCTCCTGCTCCCCCTGATCTGCTGTACCAGACACACGGTACTGAACGGCCTCCTGATCCTCCTGATCTGCTGTACCAGACACACGGTACTGAACGGCCTCCTGATCCCGCTGATCTGCTGTACCAGACACACGGTACTGAACGGCCTCCTGATCCACCTGATCTGCTGTACCAGACACACGGTACTGAAGGGCCTCCTGATCCTCCTGAGCTGCTGTACCAGACACACGGTACTGAAAGGCCTCCTGATCCTCCTAATCTGCTATACCAGACACACGGTACTGAACGGCCTCCTGCTCCCCCTGATCTGCTGTACCAGACACACGGTACTGAACGGCCTCCTGATCCCCCTGATCTGCTGTACCAGACACACGGTACTGAACGGCCTCCTGATCCTCCTGATCTGCTGTACCAGACACACGGTACTGAACGGCCTCCTGATCCCGCTGAACTGCTGTACGAGACACACGGTACTGAACGGCCTCCTGATCCCGCTGATCTGCTGTACCAGACACACGGTACTGAACGGCCTCCTGATCCACGTGATCTGCTGTACCAGACACACGGTACTGAAGGGCCTCCTGATCCTCCTGAGCTGCTGTACCAGACACACGGTACTGAAAGGCCTCCTGATCCTCCTGATCTGCTATACCAGACACACGGTACTGAACGGCCTCCTGCTCCCCCTGATCTGCTGTACCAGTCACACGGTACTGAACGGCCTCCTGATCCCCCTGATCTGCTGTACCAGACACAAGATACTGAACGGCCTCCTGATCCACCTGATCTGCTGTACTAGACACACGGTACTGAACGGCCTCCTGATCGCCCTGATCTGCTGTACCAGACACACGGTACTGAACGGCCTCCTGATCCCTCTGATCTGCTGTACTAGACACACGGTACTGAACGGCCTCCTGATCCCCCTGATCTGCTGTAACAGACACACAGTACTGAACGGCCTCCTGATCCCCCTCATCTGCTGTACCAGGCACACGGTACTGAACGGCCTCCTGATCCCCCTCATCTGCTGTACCAGGCACACGGTACTGAACGGCCTCCTGATCCTCCTGATCTGCTGCACCAGACACACGGTACTGAACGGCCTCCTGATCCCCCTGATCTGCTGTAACAGACACACAGTACTGAACGGCCTCCTGATCCACCTCATCTGCTGTACCAGTCACACGGTACTGAACGGCCTCCTGATCCTCCTGATCTGCTGTACCAGACACACGGTACTGAAGGACCTCCTGATCCCCCTGATCTGCTGCACCAGACACACGGTAATGAACGTCCTCCTGATCCCCCTGATCTGCTGTACCAGGCACACGGTACTGAACGGCCTCCTGATCCTCCTGATCTGCTGTACCAGACACACGGTACTGAAGAGGCTCCTGATCCCCCTGATCTGCTGCACCAGACACACGGTACTGAACGGCCTCCTCATCCCCCTGATCTGCTGTACCAGAAACACGGTACTGAACGGTCTCCTATTCCCTCTGATCTGCTGTACTAGACACACGGTACTGAACGGCCTCCTGATCCCCCTGACCTGTTGTACCAGACATAACGGTACTGAACGGCCTCCTGATCCCCCTGATCTGCTGCACCAGACACACGGTACTGAACGGCCTCTTTATCCCCCTGATCTGTTGTACCAGACATAACGGTACTGAACGGCCTCCTGATCCCCTGATCTGCTGTACCAGACACACGGTACTGAACGGCCTCCTCATCCCCCTGATCTGTTGTACCAGACATAACGGTACTGAACGGCCTCCTGATGCCCTGATCTGCTGTACCAGACACACGGTACTGAACGGCCTCCTGATCCCCCTGATCTGCTCTACCAGACACATGGTACTTAACGGCCTCCTGACCCTCCTGATCTGCTGTACCAGACACACGGTAGTGAACGGCCTCCTGATCCCGCTGATCTGCTGTACTAGACACACGGTACTGAACGGCTTCCTGATCCCGCTGACCTGCTGTACCAGACACACGGTACTGAACGGCCTCCTGATCCACCTGATCTGCTGTACCAGACACACGGTACTGAAGGGCCTCCTGATCCTCCTGAGCTGCTGTACCAGACACACGGTACTGAACGGCCTCCTGATCCTCCTGATCTGCTATACCAGACACACGGTACTGAACGGCCTCCTGCTCCCCCTGATCTGCTGTACCAGACACACGGTACTGAACGGCCTCCTGATCCCCCTGATCTGCTGTACCGGACACAAGATACTGAACGGCCTCCTGATCCACCTGATCTGCTGTACTAGACACACGGTACTGAACGGCCACCTGATCGCCCTGATCTGCTGTACCAGACACACGGTACTGAACGGCCTCCTGATCCCTCCGATCTGCTGTACTAGACACACGGTACTGAACGGCCTCATGATCCCCCTGATCTGCTGTAACAGACACACAGTACTGAACGGCCTCCTGATCCCCCTCATCTGCTGTACCAGGCACACGGTACTGAACGGCCTCCTGATCCTCCTGATCTGCTGTACCAGACACACGGTACTGAACGGCCTCCTGATCCCCCTCATCTGCTGTACCAGACACACGGTACTGAACGGCCTCCTGATCCTCCTGATCTGCTGTACCAGACACACGGTACTGAAGGGCCTCCTGATCCCCCTGATCTGCTGTACTAGACACACGGTGCTGAACGGCCTCCTGATCCTCCTGATCTGCTGTACCAGACACACGGTACTGAACGGCCTCCTGATCCCCCTGATTTGCTGTACCAGACACACGGTACTGAACGGCCTCCTGTTCACCCTGATCTGTTGTACTGGACACACGGTACTGAACGGCCTCCTGATCTGCTGTACCAGACACACGGTACTGAACGCCCTCCCGAATCCCCTGATCTGCTGTACAAGACACAATGTACTGAACGGCCTCCTGATCCCCCTGATCTGCTGTACCAGACACACGGTACTGAACGGCCTCCTGACCCCCTGATCTGCTGTACCAGAGACACGGTACTGAACGGCCTCCTGATCCCCCTGATCTGCTGTACCAGGCACACGGTACTGAACGGCCTCCTGATCCCCCTGATCTGCTGTACCAGACACACGGTACTGAAGGGGCTCCTGATCCCCCTGATCTGCTGTACCAGACACACGGTACGGAACGGTCTCCTGATCACCCTGATCTGCTGTACGAGACACAAGGTACTGGACAGCCTCCTGATCCCCCTGATCTGCTGTACCAGACACACGGTACTGATCGGCCTCCTGATCCCCCTGATCTGCTGTACCAGGCACAAGGTACTGGACGGCCGCCTGATCCCCCTGATCTGCTGTACCAGACACACGGTACGGAACGGCCTCCTGATCCCCCTGATCTGCTGTACCAGACACACGGTACTGAACGGCCTCCTGATCCCCCTGATCTTCTGTAACAGACACACGGTACTGAAGGATCTCCTGATCCCCCTGATCTGCTGTACCAGACACACGGTACTAAACGGCCTCCTGATCCCCCTGATCTGCTGTAACAGACACAAGGTACTGAAGGATCTCCTGATCCCCCTGATCTGCTGTACCAGACACACGGTACTGACCGGCCTCCTGATCGCCCTGATCTGCTGTACCAGACACACGGTACTGAACGGCCTCCTGATCCCCCTGATCTGCTGTACCAGACACACGGTACTGAACGGCCTCCTGATCCTCCTGATCTGCTGTACCAGACACACGGTACTGAACGGCCTCCTGATCCCCCTGATCTGCTGTACTAGACACACGGTACTGAACGTCCTCCTTATCCTCCTGATCTGCTGTACCAGACACACGGTACTGAACGGCCTCCTGATCCCCCTGACCTGCTGTACCAGACACACGGTACTGAAGGGGCTCCTGATCCCCCTGATCTGCTGTGCCAGACACACGGTAATGAACGTCCTCCTGATCCCCCTGATCTGCTGTACCAGGCACACGGTACTGAACGGCCTCCTGATCCTCCTGATCTGCTGTACCAGACACACGGTACTGAAGGACCTCCTGATCCCCCTGATCTGCTGCACCAGACACTCGGTAATGAACGTCCTCCTGATCCCCCTGATCTGCTGTACCAGGCAAACGGTACTGAACGGCCTCCTGATCCTCCTGATCTGCTGTACCAGACACACGGTACTGAAGGGGCTCCTGATCCCCCTGATCTGCTGTACCAGACACACGGTACTGAACGGCCTCCTGATCGCCCTGATCTGCTGTACCAGAAACACGGTACTGAACGGTCTCCTGTTCCCTCTGATCTGCTGTACTTGACACACGGTACTGAAAGGCCTCCTGATCACCCTGATCTGTTGTACCAGACATAACGGTACTGAACGGCCTCCTGATCCCCCTGATCTGCTGCACCAGACACACGGTACTGAACGGCCTCCTGATCCCCCTGATCTGTTGTACCAGTCATAACGGTACTGAACGGCCTCCTGATCCCCTGATCTGCTGTACCAGACACACGGTACTGAACGGCCTCCTGATCCCCCTGATCTGCTGTACCAGACACACGGTACTGAAAGGCCTCCTGATCCCCCTGAGCTGCTGTACCAGACACACGGTACTGAACGGCCTCCTGATCCTCCTGATCTGCTGTACCAGAGACAAGGTATTGAACGGCCTCCTGATCCCCCTGATCTGCTGTACGAGACACACGGTACTGAACGGCCTCCTGATCCCCCTGATCTGCTGTACCAGACACACGGTACTGAACGGCCTCCTGATCCTCCTGATCTGCTGTACCAGTCACACGGTACTGAACGGCCTCCTGATCCCCCTGATCTGCTGTACCAGTCACACGGTACTGAACGGTCTCCTGATCCTCCTGATCTGCTGTACCAGACACACGGTACTGAACGGCCTCCTGATCCCCCTGATCTGCTGTACCAGACACACGGTACTGAACGGCCTCCTGATCCCCCTGATCTGCTGCACCAGACACACGGTACTGGACCGCCTCCTGATCCCCCTGATCTGCTGTACTAGACACACGGTACTGAACGGCCTCCTGATCCCGCTGCTCTGCTGTACCAGACACACGGTTCTGAACGGCCTCCTGATCCCCCTGATCTGCTGTACCAGACACACGGTACTGAAGGGCCTGCTGATCCTCCTGAGCTGCTGTACCAGACACACGGTACTGAACGGCCTCCTGATCCTCCTGATCTGCTATACCAGACACTCGGTACTGAACGGCCTCCTGCTCCCCCTGATCTGCTGTACCAGACACACGGTACTGAACGGCCTCCTGATCCCCCTGATCTGCTGTACCAGACACAAGACACTGAATGGCCTCCTGATCCACCTGATCTGCTGTACTAGACACACGGTACTGAACGGCCTCCTGATCGCCCTGATCTGCTGTACCAGACACACGGTACTGAACGGCCTCCTGGTCCCTCTGATCTGCTGTACTAGACACACGGTACTGAACGGCCTCCTGATCCCCCTGATCTGCTGTAACAGACACACAGTACTGAACGGCCTCCTGATCCCCCTCATCTGCTGTACCAGGCACACGGTACTGAACGGCCTCCTGATCCCCCTCATCTGCTGTACCAGGCACACGGTACTGAACGGCCTCCTGATCCTCCTGATCTGCTGCACCAGACACACGGTACTGAACGGCCTCCTGATCCCCCTGATCTGCTGTAACAGACACACAGTACTGAACGGCCTCCTGATCCCCCTCATCTGCTGTACCACGCACACGGTACTGAACGGCCTCCTGATCCTCCTGATCTGCTGTACCAGGCACACGGTACTGAACGGCCTCCTGATCCTCCTGATCTGCTGTACCAGACACACGGTACTGAACGGCCTCCTGATCCCCCTGATCTGCTGTACTAGATACACGGTACTGAACGGCCTCCTGATCCCGCTGATCTGCTGTACCAGACACACGGTTCTGAACGGCCTCCTGATCCCCCTGATCTGCTGTACCAGACACACGGTACTGAAGGGCCTGCTGATCCTCCTGAGCTGCTGTACCAGACACACGGTACTGAACGGCCTCCTGATCCTCCTGATCTGCTATACCAGACACACGGTACTGAACGGCCTCCTGCTCCCCCTGATCTGCTGTACCAGACACACGGTACTGAACGGCCTCCTGATCCCCCTGATCTGCTGTACCAGACACAAGATACTGAATGGCCTCCTGATCCACCTGATCTGCTGTACTAGACACACGGTACTGAACGGCCTCCTGATCGCCCTGATCTGCTGTACCAGACACACGGTACTGAACGGCCTCCTGATCCCTCTGATCTGCTGTACTAGACACACGGTACTGAACGGCCTCCTGATCCCCCTGATCTGCTGTAACAGACACACAGTACTGAACGGTCTCCTGATCCCCCTCATCTGCTGTACCAGGCACACGGTACTGAACGGCCTCCTGATCCCCCTCATCTGCTGTACCAGGCACACGGTACTGAACGGCCTCCTGCTCCCCCTGATCTGCTGTACCAGACACACGGTACTGAACGGCCTCCTGATCCCCCTGATCTGCTGTACCAGACACAAGATACTGAATGGCCTCCTGATCCACCTGATCTGCTGTACTAGACACACGGTACTGAACGGCCTCCTGATCGCCCTGATCTGCTGTACCAGACACACGGTACTGAACGGCCTCCTGATCCCTCTGATCTGCTGTACTAGACACACGGTACTGAACGGCCTCCTGATCCCCCTGATCTGCTGTAACAGACACACAGTACTGAACGGCCTCCTGATCCCCCTTATCTGCTGTACCAGGCACACGGTACTGAACGGCCTCCTGATCCCCCTCATCTGCTGTACCAGGCACACGGTACTGAAGTGCCTCCTGATCCTCCTGATCTGCTGCACCAGACACACGGTACTGAACGGCCTCCTGATTCCCCTGATCTGCTGTAACAGACACACAGTACTGAACGGCCTCCTGATCCCCCTCATCTGCTGTACCAGGCACACGGTACTGAACGGCCTCCTGATCCTCCTGATCTGCTGTACCAGACACACGGTACTGAACGGCCTCCTGATCCCCCTCATCTGCTGTACCAGACACACGGTACTGAACGGCCTCCTGATCCTCCTGATCTGGTGTACCAGACACACGGTACTGAAGGGCCTCCTGATCCCCCTGATCTGCTGTACTAGACACACGGTGCTGAACGGCCTCCTGATCCCCCTGATCTGCTGCACCAGACACACGGTAATGAACGTCCTCCTGATCCCCCTGATCTGCTGTACCAGGCACACGGTACTGAACGGCCTCCTGATCCTCCTGATCTGCTGTACCAGACACACGGTACTGAAGGGGCTCCTGATCCCCCTGATCTGCTGTACCAGACACACGGTACTGAACGGCCTCCTGATCGCCCTGATCTGCTGTACCAGAAACACGGTACTGAACGGTCTCCTGTTCCCTCTGATCTGCTGTACTAGACACACGGTACTGAACGGCCTCCTGATCCCCCTGATCTGTTGTACCAGACATAACGGTACTGAACGGCCTCCTGATCCCCCTGATCTGCTGCACCAGACACACGGTACTGAACGGCCTCCTGATCCCCCTGATCTGTTGTACCAGACATAACGGTACTGAACGGCCTCCTGATCCCCTGATCTGCTGTACCAGACACACGGTACTGAACGGCCTCCTGGTCCCCCTGATCTGCTGTACCAGACACACGGTACTGAAAGGCCTCCTGATCCCCCTGAGCTGCTGTACCAGACACACGGTACTGAACGGCCTCCTGATCCTCCTGATCTGCTGTACCAGAGACAAGGTATTGAACGGCCTCCTGATCCCCCTGATCTGCTGTACCAGACACACGGTACTGAACGGCCTCCTGATCCCCCTGATCTGCTGTACCAGACACACGGTACTGAACGGCCTCCTGATCCTCCTGATCTGCTGTACCAGACACACGGTACTGAACGGCCTCCTGATCCCCCTGATCTGCTGTACTAGACACACGGTACTGAACGGCCTCCTGATCCCCCTGATCTGTTGTACCAGACATAACGGTACTGAACGGCCTCCTGATCCCCTGATCTGCTGTACCAGACACACGGTACTGAACGGCATCCTGATCCCCCTGATCTGCTGTACCAGACACACGGTACTGAAAGGCCTCCTGATCCCCCTGAGCTGCTGTACCAGACACACGGTACTGAACGGCCTCCTGATCCTCCTGATCTGCTGTACCAGAGACAAGGTATTGAACGGCCTCCTGATCCCCCTGATCTGCTGTACCAGACACACGGTACTGAACGGCCTCCTGATCCCACTGATCTGCTGTACCAGACACACGGTACTGAACGGCCTCCTGATCCCCCTGATCTGTTGTACCAGACATAACGGTACTGAACGGCCTCCTGATCCCCTGATCTGCTGTACCAGACACACGGTACTGAAAGGCCTCCTGATCCCCCTGAGCTGCTGTACCAGACACACGGTACTGAACGGCCTCCTGATCCTCCTGATCTGCTGTACCAGAGACAAGGTATTGAACGGCCTCCTGATCCCCCTGATCTGCTGTACCAGACACACGGTACTGAACGGCCTCCTGATCCCCTGATCTGCTGTACCAGACACACGGTACTGAACGGCCTCCTGATCCTCCTGATCTGCTGTACCAGACACACGGTACTGAACGGCCTCCCGATCCCCCTGATCTGCTGTACCAGACACACGGCACTGAACGGCCTCTTGTTCACCCTGATCTGCTGTACCAGACACACGGTACTGAACGGCCTCCTGATCCCCCTGATCTGCTGTACTAGACACACGGTACTGAACGGCCTCCTGATCCCGCTGATCTGCTGTACCAGACACACGGTTCTGAACGGCCTCCTGATCCCCCTGATCTGCTGTACCAGACACACGGTACTGAACGGCCTCCTGACCCCCTGATCTGCTGTGCCAGACACACGGTACTGAACGGACTCCTGATCCCCCTCATCTGCTGTACTGACACAAGATACTGAACGGCCTCCTGATCCTCCTGATCTGGTGTACGAGACACACGGTACTGAAGGGCCTCCTGATCCCCCTGATCTGCTGTACCAGACACACGTAACTGAACGGCCTCCTGATCCTCCTGATCTGCTGTACCAGACACACGGTACTGAACGACCTCCTGATCCCCCTGATCTGCTGTACCAGACACACGGTACTGAATGGCCTCCTGTTCACCCTGATCTGCTGTACCAGACACACGGTACTGAACGGCCTCCCGATCCCCCTGATCTGCTGTACCAGACACACGGTACTGAACGGCCTCCTGACCCCCTGATCTGCTGTACCAGACACACGGTACTGAACGGCCTCCTGATCCCCCTGATCTGCTGTACTAGACACACGGTACTGAACGGCCTCCTGATCCCCCTGATCTTCAGTACCAGACACACGGCACTGAAGGGGCTCCTGATCCCCCTGATCTGCTGTACCAGACACACGGTACGGAATGGCCTCCTGATCCCCCTGATCTGCTGTACGAGACACAAGGTACTGGACAGCCTCCTGACCCCCCTGATCTGCTGTACCAGACACACGGTACTGGACGGCCTCCTGATCCCCCTGATCTGCTGTACCAGACACAAGGTACTGAACGGCCTCCTGATCCCCCTGATCTGCTGTACTAGACACACGGTACTGAACGGCCTCCTGATCACCCTGATCTGCTGTACCAGACACACGGTACTGAAGGACCTCCTGATCCCCATGATCAGCTGCACCAGACACACGGTACTGAACATCCTCCTGATCCCCCTGATCTGCTGTACCAGGCACACGGTACTGAACGGCCTCCTGATCCTCCTGATCTGCTGTACCAGACACACGGTACTGAAGGGGCTCCTGATCCCCCTGATCTGCTGTACCAGACACACGGTACTGAACGGCCTCCTGATCGCCCTGATCTGCTGTACCAGAAACACGGTACTGAACGGTCTCCTGTTCCCTCTGATATGCTGTACTAGACACACGGTACTGAACGGCCTCCTGATCCCCCTGATCTGTTGTACCAGACATAAAGGTACTGAACGGCCTCCTGATCCCCCTGATCTGCTGCACCAGACACACGGTACTGAACGGCCTCCTGATCCCCCTGATCTGTTGTACCAGACATAAAGGTACTGAACGGCCGCCTGATCCCCCTGATCTGCTGTACCAGACACACGGTACTGAACGGCCTCCTGATCCCCCTGATCTGCTGTACCAGACACACGGTACTGAACGGCCTCCTGATCCTCCTGATCTGCTGTACCAGACACACGGTACTGAACGGCCTCCTGATCCTCCTGATCTGCTGTACCAGACACACGGACCTGAACGGCCTCCTGATCCCCCTGATCTGCTGTACTAGACACACGGTACTGAACGGCCTCCTGATCCCGCTGATCTGCTGTACCAGACACACGGTTCTGAACGGCCTCCTGATCCCCCTGATCTGCTGTACCAGTCACACGGTACTGACGGGTCTCCTGATCCTCCTGAGCTGCTGCACCAGACACAAGGTACTGAACGGCCAACTGATCCTCCTGATCTGCTGTACCAGACACACGGTACTGAACGGCCTCCTGATCCCCCTGATCTGCTGCCCCAGACACACGGTACTGAACGGCCTCCTGATCCCCCTGATCTGCTGTAACAGACACACAGTAATGAACGGCCTCCTGATCCCCCTCATCTGCTGTACCAGGCACACGGTACTGAACGGCCTCCTGATCCTCCTGATCTGCTGTACCAGACACACGGTACTGAACGGCCTCCTGGTCCTCCTGATCTGGTGTACCAGACACACGGTACTGAAGGGCCTCCTGATCCCCCTGATCTGCTGTACTAGACACACGGTGCTGAACGGCCTCCTGATCCTCCTGATCTGCTGTACCAGACACACGGTACTGAACGGACTCCTGATCCCCCTGATTTGCTGTACCAGACACACGGTACTGAAGGGCCTCCTGATCCCCCTGATCTGCTGTACTAGACACACGGTGCTGAACGGCCTCCTGATCCTCCTGATCTGCTGTACCAGACACACGGTACTGAACGGACTCCTGATCCCCCTGATTTGCTGTACCAGACACACGGTACTGAACGGCCTCCTGATCCCCCTGATTTGCTGTACCAGACACACGGTACTGAACGGCCTCCTGTTCACCCTGATCTGTTGTACTAGACACACGGTACTGAACGGCCTCCTGTTCACCCTGATCTGTTGTACTAGACACACGGTACTGAACGGCCTCCCGATCCCCTGATCTGCTGTACCAGACACAATGTACTGAACGGCCTCCTGATCCCCCTGATCTGCTGTAACAGACACACGGTACTGAACGGCCTCCTGACCCCCTGATCTGCTGTAGCAGAGACACGGTACTGAACGGCCTCCTAATCCCACTGATCTGTTGTACCAGACACACTGTACTGAACGGCCTCCTGATCCCCCTGATCTGCTGTACCAGACACACGGTACGGAACGGCCTCCTGATCCCCCTGATCTGCTGTACGAGACACAAGGTACTGGACAGCCTCCTGATCCCCCTGATCTGCTGTACTAGACACACGGTACTGAACGGCCTCCTGATCCCTCTGATCTGCTGTACTAGACACACGGTACTGAACGGCCTCCTGATCCCTCTGATCTGCTGTACTAGACACACGGTACTGAACGGCCTCCTGATCTCCCTGATCTGTTGTACCAGACATAACGGTACTGTACGGCCTCCTGATCACCCTGATCTGCTGTACCAGACACACGGTACTGAAGGTCCTCCTGAACCCCCTGATCTGCTGCACCAGACACACGGTACTGAACGGCCTCCTGATCCTCCTGATCTGCTGTACCAGACACACGGTACTGAACGGCCTCCTGATCCCCCTCATCTGCTGTACCAGACACACGGTACTGAACGGCCTCCTGATCCTCCTGATCTGGTGTACCAGACACACGGTACTGAAGGGCCTCCTGATCCCCCTGATCTGCTGTACTAGACGCACGGTGCTGAACGGCCTCCTGATCCTCCTGATCTGCTGTACCAGACACACGGTACTGAAGGGGCTCCTGATCCCCCTGATCTGCTGTACCAGACACACGGTACTGAACGGCCTCCTGATCGCCCTGATCTGCTGTACCAGAAACACGGTACTGAACGGTCTCCTGTTCCCTCTGATCTGCTGTACTAGACACACGTTACTGAAAGGCCTCCTGATCCCCCTGATCTGTTGTACCAGACATAACGGTACTGAACGGCCTCCTGATCCCCCTGATCTGCTGCACCAGACACACGGTACTGAACGGCCTCCTGATCCCCCTGATCTGTTGTACCAGACATAACGGTACTGAACGGCCTCCTGATCCCCTGATCTGCTGTACCAGACACACGGTACTGAAAGGCCTCCTGATCCCCCTGAGCTGCTGTACCAGACACACGGTACTGAACGGCCTCCTGATCCTCCTGATCTGCTGTACCAGAGACAAGGTATTGAACGGCCTCCTGATCCCCCTGATCTGCTGTACCAGACACACGGTACTGAACGGCCTCCTGACCCCCTGATCTGCTGTGCCAGACACACGGTACTGAACGGACTCCTGATCCCCCTCATCTGCTGTACTGACACAAGATACTGAACGGCCTCCTGATCCTCCTGATCTGGTGTACGAGACACACGGTACTGAAGGGCCTCCTGATCCCCCTGATCTGCTGTACCAGACACACGGTACTGAACGGCCTCCTGTTCACCCTGATCTGCTGTACCAGACACACGGTACTGAACGGCCTCCCGATCCCCCTGATCTGCTGTACCAGACACACGGTACTGAACGGCCTCCTGACCCCCTGATCTGCTGTACCAGACACACGGTACTGAACGGCCTCCTGATCCCCCTGATCTGCTGTACTAGACACACGGTACTGAACGGCCTCCTGATCCCCCTGATCTTCAGTACCAGACACACGGCACTGAAGGGGCTCCTGATCCCCCTGATCTGCTGTACCAGACACACGGTACGGAATGGCCTCCTGATCCCCCTGATCTGCTGTCCGAGACACAAGGTACTGGACAGCCTCCTGACCCCCCTGATCTGCTGTACCAGACACACGGTACTGGACGGCCTCCTGATCCCCCTGATCTGCTGTACCAGACACAAGGTACTGAACGGCCTCCTGATCCCCCTGATCTGCTGTACTAGACACACGGTACTGAACGGCCTCCTGATCACCCTGATCTGCTGTACCAGACACACGGTACTGAAGGACCTCCTGATCCCCATGATCAGCTGCACCAGACACACGGTACTGAACGTCCTCCTGATCCCCCTGATCTGCTGTACCAGGCACACGGTACTGAACGGCCTCCTGATCCTCCTGATCTGCTGTACCAGACACACGGTACTGAAGGGGCTCCTGATCCCCCTGATCTGCTGTACCAGACACACGGTACTGAACGGCCTCCTGATCGCCCTGATCTGCTGTACCAGAAACACGGTACTGAACGGTCTCCTGTTCCCTCTGATATGCTGTACTAGACACACGGTACTGAACGGCCTCCTGATCCCCCTGATCTGTTGTACCAGACATAAAGGTACTGAACGGCCTCCTGATCCGCCTGATCTGCTGCACCAGACACACGGTACTGAACGGCCTCCTGATCCCCCTGATCTGTTGTACCAGACATAAAGGTACTGAACGGCCGCCTGATCCCCCTGATCTGCTGTACCAGACACACGGTACTGAACGGCCTCCTGATCCCCCTGATCTGCTGTACCAGACACACGGTACTGAACGGCCTCCTGATCCTCCTGATCTGCTGTACCAGACACACGGTACTGAACGGCCTCCTGATCCTCCTGATCTGCTGTACCAGACACACGGACCTGAACGGCCTCCTGATCCCCCTGATCTGCTGTACTAGACACACGGTACTGAACGGCCTCCTGATCCCGCTGATCTGCTGTACCAGACACACGGTTCTGAACGGCCTCCTGATCCCCCTGATCTGCTGTACCAGACACACGGTACTGACGGGTCTCCTGATCCTCCTGAGCTGCTGTACCAGACACAAGGTACTGAACGGCCAACTGATCCTCCTGATCTGCTGTACCAGACACACGGTACTGAACGGCCTCCTGATCCCCCTGATCTGCTGTACCAGACACAAGATACTGAACGGCCTCCTGATCCACCTGATCTGCTGTACTAGACACACGGTACTGAACGGCCTCCTGATCGCCCTGATCTGCTGTACCAGACACACGGTACTGAACGGCCTCCTGATCCCTCTGATCTGCTGTACTAGACACACGGCACTGAACGGCCTCCTGATCCCCCTGATCTGCTGTACCAGAAACACGGTATTGAAGGGCCTCCTGATCCCCCTGATCTGCTGCCCCAGACACACGGTACTGAACGGCCTCCTGATCCCCCTGATCTGCTGTAACAGACACACAGTAATGAACGGCCTCCTGATCCCCCTCATCTGCTGTACCAGGCACACGGTACTGAACGGCCTCCTGATCCTCCTGATCTGCTGTACCAGACACACGGTACTGAACGGCCTCCTGGTCCTCCTGATCTGGTGTACCAGACACACGGTACTGAAGGGCCTCCTGATCCCCCTGATCTGCTGTACTAGACACACGGTGCTGAACGGCCTCCTGATCCTCCTGATCTGCTGTACCAGACACACGGTACTGAACGGACTCCTGATCCCCCTGATTTGCTGGACCAGACACACGGTACTGAAGGGCCTCCTGATCCCCCTGATCTGCTGTACTAGACACACGGTGCTGAACGGCCTCCTGATCCTCCTGATCTGCTGTACCAGACACACGGTACTGAACGGACTCCTGATCCCCCTGATTTGCTGTACCAGACACACGGTACTGAACGGCCTCCTGATCCCCCTGATTTGCTGTACCAGACACACGGTACTGAACGGCCTCCTGTTCACCCTGATCTGTTGTACTAGACACACGGTACTGAACGGCCTCCCGATCCCCTGATCTGCTGTACCAGACACAATGTACTGAACGGCCTCCTGATCCCCCTGATCTGCTGTAACAGACACACGGTACTGAACGGCCTCCTGACCCCCTGATCTGCTGTAGCAGAGACACGGTACTGAACGGCCTCCTAATCCCACTGATCTGTTGTACCAGACACACTGTACTGAACGGCCTCCTGATCCCCCTGATCTGCTGTACCAGACACACGGTACGGAACGGCCTCCTGATCCCCCTGATCTGCTGTACGAGACACAAGGTACTGGACAGCCTCCTGATCCCCCTGATCTGCTGTACTAGACACACGGTACTGAACGGCCTCCTGATCCCTCTGATCTGCTGTACTAGACACACGGTACTGAACGGCCTCCTGATCCCTCTGATCTGCTGTACTAGACACACGGTACTGAACGGCCTCCTGATCTCCCTGATCTGTTGTACCAGACATAACGGTACTGTACGGCCTCCTGATCACCCTGATCTGCTGTACCAGACACACGGTACTGAAGGTCCTCCTGAACCCCCTGATCTGCTGCACCAGACACACGGTACTGAACGGCCTCCTGATCCTCCTGATCTGCTGTACCAGACACACGGTACTGAACGGCCTCCTGATCCCCCTCATCTGCTGTACCAGACACACGGTACTGAACGGCCTCCTGATCCTCCTGATCTGGTGTACCAGACACACGGTACTGAAGGGCCTCCTGATCCCCCTGATCTGCTGTACTAGACGCACGGTGCTGAACGGCCACCTGATCCTCCTGATCTGCTGTACCAGACACACGCTACTGAAGGGGCTCCTGATCCCCCTGATCTGCTGTACCAGACACACGGTACTGAACGGCCTCCTGATCGCCCTGATCTGCTGTACCAGAAAAACGGTACTGAACGGTCTCCTGTTCCCTCTGATCTGCTGTACTAGACACACGTTACTGAACGGCCTCCTGATCCCCCTGATCTGTTGTATCAGACATAACGGTACTGAACGGCCTCCTGATCCCCCTGATCTGCTGCACCAGACACACGGTACTGAACGGCCTCCTGATCCCCCTGATCTGTTGTACCAGACATAACGGTACTGAACGGCCTCCTGATCCCCTGATCTGCTGTACCAGACACACGGTACTGAAAGGCCTCCTGATCCCCCTGAGCTGCTGTACCAGACACACGGTACTGAACGGCCTCCTGATCCTCCTGATCTGCTGTACCAGAGACAAGGTATTGAACGGCCTCCTGATCCCCCTGATCTGCTGTACCAGACACACGGTACTGAACGGCCTCCTGATCCCCCGAACTGCTGTACCAGACACACGGTACTGAACGGCCTCCTGATCCTCCTGATCTGCTGTACCAGACACACGGTACTGAACGGCCTCCCGATCCCCCTGATCTGCTGTACCAGACACACGGTACTGAACGGCCTCCTGTTCACCCTGATCTGCTGTACCAGACACACGGTACTGAACGGCCTCCTGATCCCCCTGATCTGCTGTACTAGACACACGGTACTGAACGGCCTCCTGATCCCGCTGATCTGCTGTACCAGACACACGGTTCTGAACGGCCTCCTGATCCCCCTGATCTGCTGTACCAGACACACGGTACTGAACGGCCTCCTGACCCCCTGATCTGCTGTGCCAGACACACGGTACTGAACGGCCTCCTGATCCCCCTCATCTGCTGTACTAGACACAAGATACTGAACGGCCTCCTGATCCTCCTGATCTGGTGTACCAGACACACGGTACTGAAGGGCCTCCTGATCCCCCTGATCTGCTGTACCAGACACACGTAACTGAACGGCCTCCTGATCCTCCTGATCTGCTGTACCAGACACACGTAACTGAACGGCCTCCTGATCCTCCTGATCTGCTGTACCAGACACACGGTACTGAACGGCCTCCTGATCCCCCTGATCTGCTGTACCAGACACACGGTACTGAACGGCCTCCTGTTCACCCTGATCTGCTGTACCAGACACACGGTACTGAACGGCCTCCCGATCCCCCTGATCTGCTGTACCAGACACACGGTACTGAACGGCCTCCTGACCCCCTGATCTGCTGTACCAGACACACGGTACGGAATGGCCTCCTGATCCCCCTGATCTGCTGTCCGAGACACAAGGTACTGGACAGCCTCCTGACCCCCCTGATCTGCTGTACCAGACACACGGTACTGGACGGCCTCCTGATCCCCCTGATCTGCTGTACCAGACACAAGGTACTGAACGGCCTCCTGATCCCCCTGATCTGCTGTACTAGACACACGGTACTGAACGGCCTCCTGATCACCCTGATCTGCTGTACCAGACACACGTTACTGAAGGACCTCCTGATCCCCATGATCAGCTGCACCAGACACACGGTACTGAACGTCCTCCTGATCCCCCTGATCTGCTGTACCAGGCACACGGTACTGAACGGCCTCCTGATCCTCCTGATCTGCTGTACCAGACACACGGTACTGAAGGGGCTCCTGATCCCCCTGATCTGCTGTACCAGACACACGGTACTGAACGGCCTCCTGATCGCCCTGATCTGCTGTACCAGAAACACGGTACTGAACGGTCTCCTGTTCCCTCTGATATGCTGTACTAGACACACGGTACTGAACGGCCTCCTGATCCCCCTGATCTGTTGTACCAGACATAAAGGTACTGAACGGCCTCCTGATCCGCCTGATCTGCTGCACCAGACACACGGTACTGAACGGCCTCCTGATCCCCCTGATCTGTTGTACCAGACATAAAGGTACTGAACGGCCGCCTGATCCCCCTGATCTGCTGTACCAGACACACGGTACTGAACGGCCTCCTGATCCCCCTGATCTGCTGTACCAGACACACGGTACTGAACGGCCTCCTGATCCTCCTGATCTGCTGTACCAGACACACGGTACTGAACGGCCTCCTGATCCTCCTGATCTGCTGTACCAGACACACGGACCTGAACGGCCTCCTGATCCCCCTGATCTGCTGTACTAGACACACGGTACTGAACGGCCTCCTGATCCCGCTGATCTGCTGTACCAGACACACGGTTCTGAACGGCCTCCTGATCCCCCTGATCTGCTGTACCAGACACACGGTACTGACGGGTCTCCTGATCCTCCTGAGCTGCTGTACCAGACACAAGGTACTGAACGGCCAACTGATCCTCCTGATCTGCTGTACCAGACACACGGTACTGAACGGCCTCCTGATCCCCCTGATCTGCTGTACCAGACACAAGATACTGAACGGCCTCCTGATCCACCTGATCTGCTGTACTAGACACACGGTACTGAACGGCCTCCTGATCGCCCTGATCTGCTGTACCAGACACACGGTACTGAACGGCCTCCTGATCCCTCTGATCTGCTGTACTAGACACACGGCACTGAACGGCCTCCTGATCCCCCTGATCTGCTGTACCAGAAACACGGTATTGAAGGGCCTCCTGATCCCCCTGATCTGCTGCCCCAGACACACGGTACTGAACGGCCTCCTGATCCCCCTGATCTGCTGTAACAGACACACAGTAATGAACGGCCTCCTGATCCCCCTCATCTGCTGTACCAGGCACACGGTACTGAACGGCCTCCTGATCCTCCTGATCTGCTGTACCAGACACACGGTACTGAACGGCCTCCTGGTCCTCCTGATCTGGTGTACCAGACACACGGTACTGAAGGGCCTCCTGATCCCCCTGATCTGCTGTACTAGACACACGGTGCTGAACGGCCTCCTGATCCTCCTGATCTGCTGTACCAGACACACGGTACTGAACGGACTCCTGATCCCCCTGATTTGCTGGACCAGACACACGGTACTGAAGGGCCTCCTGATCCCCCTGATCTGCTGTACTAGACACACGGTGCTGAACGGCCTCCTGATCCTCCTGATCTGCTGTACCAGACACACGGTACTGAACGGACTCCTGATCCCCCTGATTTGCTGTACCAGACACACGGTACTGAACGGCCTCCTGATCCCCCTGATTTGCTGTACCAGACACACGGTACTGAACGGCCTCCTGTTCACCCTGATCTGTTGTACTAGACACACGGTACTGAACGGCCTCCCGATCCCCTGATCTGCTGTACCAGACACAATGTACTGAACGGCCTCCTGATCCCCCTGATCTGCTGTAACAGACACACGGTACTGAACGGCCTCCTGACCCCCTGATCTGCTGTAGCAGAGACACGGTACTGAACGGCCTCCTAATCCCACTGATCTGTTGTACCAGACACACTGTACTGAACGGCCTCCTGATCCCCCTGATCTGCTGTACCAGACACACGGTACGGAACGGCCTCCTGATCCCCCTGATCTGCTGTACGAGACACAAGGTACTGGACAGCCTCCTGATCCCCCTGATCTGCTGTACTAGACACACGGTACTGAACGGCCTCCTGATCCCTCTGATCTGCTGTACTAGACACACGGTACTGAACGGCCTCCTGATCCCTCTGATCTGCTGTACTAGACACACGGTACTGAACGGCCTCCTGATCTCCCTGATCTGTTGTACCAGACATAACGGTACTGTACGGCCTCCTGATCACCCTGATCTGCTGTACCAGACACACGGTACTGAAGGTCCTCCTGAACCCCCTGATCTGCTGCACCAGACACACGGTACTGAACGGCCTCCTGATCCTCCTGATCTGCTGTACCAGACACACGGTACTGAACGGCCTCCTGATCCCCCTCATCTGCTGTACCAGACACACGGTACTGAACGGCCTCCTGATCCTCCTGATCTGGTGTACCAGACACACGGTACTGAAGGGCCTCCTGATCCCCCTGATCTGCTGTACTAGACGCACGGTGCTGAACGGCCACCTGATCCTCCTGATCTGCTGTACCAGACACACGCTACTGAAGGGGCTCCTGATCCCCCTGATCTGCTGTACCAGACACACGGTACTGAACGGCCTCCTGATCGCCCTGATCTGCTGTACCAGAAACACGGTACTGAACGGTCTCCTGTTCCCTCTGATCTGCTGTACTAGACACACGTTACTGAACGGCCTCCTGATCCCCCTGATCTGTTGTATCAGACATAACGGTACTGAACGGCCTCCTGATCCCCCTGATCTGCTGCACCAGACACACGGTACTGAACGGCCTCCTGATCCCCCTGATCTGTTGTACCAGACATAACGGTACTGAACGGCCTCCTGATCCCCTGATCTGCTGTACCAGACACACGGTACTGAAAGGCCTCCTGATCCCCCTGAGCTGCTGTACCAGACACACGGTACTGAACGGCCTCCTGATCCTCCTGATCTGCTGTACCAGAGACAAGGTATTGAACGGCCTCCTGATCCCCCTGATCTGCTGTACCAGACACACGGTACTGAACGGCCTCCTGATCCCCCGAACTGCTGTACCAGACACACGGTACTGAACGGCCTCCTGATCCTCCTGATCTGCTGTACCAGACACACGGTACTGAACGGCCTCCCGATCCCCCTGATCTGCTGTACCAGACACACGGTACTGAACGGCCTCCTGTTCACCCTGATCTGCTGTACCAGACACACGGTACTGAACGGCCTCCTGATCCCCCTGATCTGCTGTACTAGACACACGGTACTGAACGGCCTCCTGATCCCGCTGATCTGCTGTACCAGACACACGGTTCTGAACGGCCTCCTGATCCCCCTGATCTGCTGTACCAGACACACGGTACTGAACGGCCTCCTGACCCCCTGATCTGCTGTGCCAGACACACGGTACTGAACGGCCTCCTGATCCCCCTCATCTGCTGTACTAGACACAAGATACTGAACGGCCTCCTGATCCTCCTGATCTGGTGTACCAGACACACGGTACTGAAGGGCCTCCTGATCCCCCTGATCTGCTGTACCAGACACACGTAACTGAACGGCCTCCTGATCCTCCTGATCTGCTGTACCAGACACACGGTACTGAACGGCCTCCTGATCCCCCTGATCTGCTGTACCAGACACACGGTACTGAACGGCCTCCTGTTCACCCTGATCTGCTGTACCAGACACACGGTACTGAACGGCCTCCCGATCCCCCTGATCTGCTGTACCAGACACACGGTACTGAACGGCCTCCTGACCCCCTGATCTGCTGTACCAGACACACGGTACTGAACGGCCTCCTGATCCCCCTGATCTGCTGTACTAGACACACGGTACTGAACGGCCTCCTGATCCCCCTGATCTTCAGTACCAGACACACGGCACTGAAGGGGCTCCTGATCCCCCTGATCTGCTGTACCAGACACAAGGTACGGAATGGCCTCCTGATCCCCCTGATCTGCTGCACCAAACACACGGTACTGAACGGCCTCCTGATCCTCCTGATCTGCTGTACCAGACACACGGTACTGAACGGCCTCCTGATCCCCCTCATCTGCTGTACCAGACACAAGGTACTGAACGGCCTCCTGATCCTCCTGATCTGGTGTACCAGACACACGGTACTGAAGGGCCTCCTGATCCCCCTGATCTGCTGTACTAGACACACGGTGCTGAACGGCCTCCTGATCCTCCTGATCTGCTGTACCAGACACACGGTACTGAAGGGGCTCCTGATCCCCCTGATCTGCTGTACCAGACACACGGTACTGAACGGTCTCCTGATCGCCCTTATCTGCTGTACCAGAAAGACGGTACTGAACGGTCTCCTGTTCCCTCTGATCTGCTGTACTAGACACACGGTACTGAACGGCCTCCTGATCCCCCTGATCTGTTGCACCAGACACACGGTACTGAACGGCCTCCTGATCCCCCTGATCTGTTGTACCAGAATAATGGTACTGAACGGCCTCCTGATCACCTGATCTGCTGTACCAGACACACGGTACTGAAAGGCCTCCTGATCCCCCTGAGCTGCTGTACCAGACACACGGTACTGAACGGCCTCCTGATCCTCCTGATCTGCTGTACCAGAGACAAGGTATTGAACGGCCTCCTGATCCTCCTGATCTGCTGTACCAGACACACGGTACTGAACGGCCTCCTGATCCCCCGGATCTGCTTTACCAGACACACGGTACTGAACGGCCTCCTGATTCTCCTGATCTGCTGTACCAGACACACGGTACTGAACGGCCTCCCGATCCCCCTGATCTGCTGTACCAGACACACGGTACTGAACGGCCTCCTGTTCACCCTGATCTGCTGTACCAGACACACGGTACTGAACGGCCTCCTGATCCCCCTGATCTGCTGTACTAGACACACGGTACTGAACGGCCTCCTGATCCCTCTGATCTGCTGTACCAGACACACGGTTCTGAACGGCCTCCTGATCCCCCTGATCTGCTGTACCAGACACACGGTACTGAACGGCCTCCTGACCCCCTGATCTGCTGTGCCAGACACACGGTACTGAACGGCATCCTGATCCCCCTCATCTGCTGTACTAGACACAAGATACTGAACGGCCTCCTGATCCTCCTGATCTGGTGTACCAGACACACGGTACTGAAGGGCCTCCTGATCCCCCTGATCTGCTGTACCAGACACACGTAACTGAACGGCCTCCTGATCCTCCTGATCTGCTGTACCAGACACACGGTACTGAACGGCCTCCTGATCCCCCTGATCTGCTGTACCAGACACACGGTACTGAACGGCCTCCTGTTCACCCTGATCTGCTGTACCAGACACACGGTACTGAACGGCCTCCCGATCCCCCTGATCTGCTGTACCAGACACACGGTACTGAACGGCCTCCTGACCCCCTGATCTGCTGTACCAGACACACGGTACTGAACGGCCTCCTGATCCCCCTGATCTGCTGTACTAGACACACGGTACTGAACGGCCTCCTGATCCCCCTGATCTTCAGTACCAGACACACGGCACTGATGGGGCTCCTGATCCCCCTGATCTGCTGTACCAGACACACGGTACGGAATGGCCTCCTGATCCCCCTGATCTGCTGTACCAGACACACGGTACTGGACGGCCTCCTGATCCCCCTGATCTGCTGTACCAGACACACGGTACTGGACGGCCTCCTGATCCCCCTGATCTGCTGTACCAGACACAAGGTACTGAACGGCCTCCTGATCCCCCTGCTCTGCTGTACTAGACACACGGTACTGAACGGCCTCTTGATCACCCTGATCTGCTGTACCAGGCACACGGTACTGAAGGACCTCCTGATCCCCATGATCTGCTGCACCAGGCACACGGTACTGAACGTCCTCCTGATCCCCCTGATCTGCTGTACCAGGCACACGGTACTGAACGGCCTCCTGATCCTCCTGATCTGCTGTACCAGACACACGGTACTGAAGGGGCTCCTGATCCCCCTGATCTGCTGTACCAGACACACGGTACTGAACGGCCTCCTGATCCCCCTGATTTGCTGTACCAGACACACGGTACTGAACGGCCTCCTGTTCACCCTGATCTGTTGTACTAGACACACGGTACTGAACGGCCTCCCGATCCCCTGATCTGCTGTACCAGACACAATGTACTGAACGGCCTCCTGATCCCCCTGATCTGCTGTAACAGACACACGGTACTGAACGGCCTCCTGATCCCTCTGATCTGCTGTACTAGACACACGGTACTGAACGGCCTCCTGATCTCCCTGATCTGTTGTACCAGACATAACGGTACTGTACGGCCTCCTGATCACCCTGATCTGCTGTACCAGACACACGGTACTGAAGGTCCTCCTGAACCCCCTGATCTGCTGCACCAGACACACGGTACTGAACGGCCTCCTGATCCTCCTGATCTGCTGTACCAGACACACGGTACTGAACGGCCTCCTGATCCCCCTCATCTGCTGTACCAGACACACGGTACTGAACGGCCTCCTGATCCTCCTGATCTGGTGTACCAGACACACGGTACTGAAGGGCCTCCTGATCCCCCTGATCTGCTGTACTAGACACACGGTGCTGAACGGCCTCCTGATCCTCCTGATCTGCTGTACCAGACACACGGTACTGAAGGGGCTCCTGATCCCCCTGATCTGCTGTACCAGACACACGGTACTGAACGGCCTCCTGATCGCCCTGATCTGCTGTACCAGAAACACGGTACTGAACGGTCTCCTGTTCCCTCTGATCTGCTGTACTAGACACACGTTACTGAACGGCCTCCTGATCCCCCTGATCTGTTGTACCAGACATAACGGTACTGAACGGCCTCCTGATCCCCCTGATCTGCTGCACAAGACACACGGTACTGAACGGCCTCCTGATCCCCCTGATCTGTTGTACCAGACATAACGGTACTGAACGGGCTCCTGATCCCCTGATCTGCTGTACCAGACACACGGTACTGAAAGGCCTCCTGATCCCCCTGAGCTGCTGTACCAGACACACGGTACTGAACGGCCTCCTGATCCTCCTGATCTGCTGTACCAGAGACAAGGTATTGAACGGCCTCCTGATCCCCCTGATCTGCTGTACCAGACACACGGTACTGAACGGCCTCCTGATCCCCCTGAACTGCTGTACCAGACACACGGTACTGAACGGCCTCCTGATCCTCCTGATCTGCTGTACCAGACACACGGTACTGAACGGCCTCCCGATCCCCCTGATCTGCTGTACCAGACACACGGTACTGAACGGCCTCCTGTTCACCCTGATCTGCTGTACCAGACACACGGTACTGAACGGCCTCCTGATCCCCCTGATCTGCTGTACTAGACACACGGTACTGAACGGCCTCCTGATCCCGCTGATCTGCTGTACCAGACACACGGTTCTGAACGGCCTCCTGATCCCCCTGATCTGCTGTACCAGACACACGGTACTGAACGGCCTCCTGACCCCCTGATCTGCTGTGCCAGACACACGGTACTGAACGGCCTCCTGATCCCCCTCATCTGCTGTACTAGACACAAGATACTGAACGGCCTCCTGATCCTCCTGATCTGGTGTACCAGACACACGGTACTGAAGGGCCTCCTGATCCCCCTGATCTGCTGTACCAGACACACGTAACTGAACGGCCTCCTGATCCTCCTGATCTGCTGTACCAGACACACGGTACTGAACGGCCTCCTGATCCCCCTGATCTGCTGTACCAGAGTCACGGTACTGAACGGCCTCCTGTTCACCCTGATCTGCTGTACCAGACACACGGTACTGAACGGCCTCCCGATCCCCCTGATCTGCTGTACTAGACACACGGTACTGAACGGCCTCCTGATCCCCCTGATCTTCAGTACCAGACACACGGCACTGAAGGGGCTCCTGACCCCCTGATCTGCTGTACCAGACACACGGTACTGAACGGCCTCCTGACCCCCTGATCTGCTGTACCAGACACACGGTACTGAACGGCCTCCTGATCCCCCTGATCTGCTGTACTAGACACACGGTACTGAACGGCCTCCTGATCCCCCTGATCTTCAGTACCAGACACACGGCACTGAAGGGGCTCCTGATCCCCCTGATCTGCTGTACCAGACACAAGGTACGGAATGGCCTCCTGATCCCCCTGATCTGCTGCACCAAACACACGGTACTGAACGGCCTCCTGATCCTCCTGATCTGGTGTACCAGACACACGGTACTGAAGGGCCTCCTGATCCCCCTGATCTGCTGTACTAGACACACGGTGCTGAACGGCCTCCTGATCCTCCTGATCTTCTGTACCAGACACACGGTACTGAAGGGGCTCCTGATCCCCCTGATCTGCTGTACCAGACACACGGTACTGAACGGCCTCCTGATCGCCCTTATCTGCTGTACCAGAAAGACGGTACTGAACGGTCTCCTGTTCCCTCTGATCTGCTGTACTAGACACAAGGTACTGAACGGCCTCCTGATCCCCCTGATCTGTTGTACCAGACATAACGGTACTGAACGGCCTCCTGATCCCCCTGATCTGCTGCACCAGACACACGGTACTGAACGGCCTCCTGATCCCCCTGATCTGTTGTACCAGAATAATGGTACTGAACGGCCTCCTGATCCCCTGATCTGCTGTACCAGACACACGGTACTGAAAGGCCTCCTGATCCCCCTGAGCTGCTGTACCAGACACACGGTACTGAACGGCCTCCTGATCCTCCTGATCTGCTGTACCAGAGACAAGGTATTGAACGGCCTCCTGATCCCCCTGATCTGCTGTACCAGACACACGGTACTGAACGGCCTCCTGATCCCCCGGATCTGCTTTACCAGACACACGGTACTGAACGGCCTCCTGAATCTCCTGATCTGCTGTACCAGACACACGGTACTGAACGGCCTCCCGATCCCCCTGATCTGCTGTACCAGACACACGGTACTGAACGGCCTCCTGTTCACCCTGATCTGCTGTACCAGACACACGGTACTGAACGGCCTCCTGATCCCCCTGATCTGCTGTACTAGACACACGGTACTGAACGGCCTCCTGATCCCTCTGATCTGCTGTACCAGACACACGGTTCTGAACGGCCTCCTGATCCCCCTGATCTGCTGTACCAGACACACGGTACTGAACGGCCTCCTGACCCCCTGATCTGCTGTGCCAGACACACGGTACTGAACGGCATCCTGATCCCCCTCATCTGCTGTACTAGACACAAGATACTGAACGGCCTCCTGATCCTCCTGATCTGGTGTACCAGACACACGGTACTGAAGGGCCTCCTGATCCCCCTGATCTGCTGTACCAGACACACGTAACTGAACGGCCTCCTGATCCTCCTGATCTGCTGTACCAGACACACGGTACTGAACGGCCTCCTGATCCCCCTGATCTGCTGTACCAGACACACGGTACTGAACGGCCTCCTGTTCACCCTGATCTGCTGTACCAGACACACGGTACTGAACGGCCTCCCGATCCCCCTGATCTGCTGTACCAGACACACGGTACTGAACGGCCTCCTGACCCCCTGATCTGCTGTACCAGACACACGGTACTGAACCGCCTCCTGAACCCCCTGATCTGCTGTACTAGACACACGGTACTGAACGGCCTCCTGATCCCCCTGATCTTCAGTACCAGACACACGGCACTGAAGGGGCTCCTGATCCCCCTGATCTGCTGTACCAGACACACGGTACGGAATGGCCTCCTGATCCCCCTGATCTGCTGTACCAGACACACGGTACTGGACGGCCTTCTGATCCCCCTGATCTGCTGTACCAGACACACGGTACTGGACGGCCTCCTGATCCCCCTGATCTGCTGTACCAGACACAAGGTACTGAACGGCCTCCTGATCCCCCTGCTCTGCTGTACTAGACACACGGTACTGAACGGCCTCCTGATCACCCTGATCTGCTGTACCAGGCACACGGTACTGAAGGACCTCCTGATCCCCATGATCTGCTGCACCAGGCACACGGTACTGAACGTCCTCCTGATCCCCCTGATCTGCTGTACCAGGCACACGGTACTGAACGGCCTCCTGATCCTCCTGATCTGCTGTACCAGACACACGGTACTGAAGGGGCTCCTGATCCCCCTGATCTGCTGTACCAGACACACGGTACTGAACGGTCTCCTGATCGCCCTGATCTGCTGTACCAGAAACACGGTACTGAACGGTCTCCTGTTCCCTCTGATCTGCTGTACTAGACACACGGTACTGAACGGCCTCCTGATCCCCCTGATCTGTTGTACCAGACATAACGGTACTGAACGGCCTCCTGATCCCCCTGATCTGCTGCACCAGACACACGGTACTGAACGGCCTCCTGATCCCCATGATCTGTTGTACCAGACATAACGGTACTGAACGGCCTCCTGATCCCCCTGATGTGCTGTACCAGACACACGGTACTGAACGGCCTCCTGATCCCCCTGATCTGCTGTACCAGACACACGGTACTGAAAGGCCTCCTGATCCCCCTGAGCTGCTGTACCAGACACACGGTACTGAACGGCCTCCTGATCCTCCTGATCTGCTGTACCAGAGACAAGGTATTGAACGGCCTCCTGATCCCCCTGATCTGCTGTACCAGACACACGGTACTGAACGGCCTCCTGATCCCCCTGATCTGCTGTGCCAGACACACGGTACTGAACGGCCTCCTGATCCTCCTGATGTGCTGTACCAGACACACGGTACTGAACGGCCTCCTGATCCCCCTGATCTGCTGTACTAGACACACGGTACTGAACGGCCTCCTGATCCCGCTGATCTGCTGTACCAGACACACGGTTCTGAACGGCCTCCTGATCCCCCTGATCTGCTGTACCAGTCACACGGTACTGACGGGCCTCCTGATCCTCCTGAGCTGCTGTACCAGACACACGGTACTGAACGGCCTCCTGATCCTCCTGATCTGCTATACTAGACACACGGTACTGAACGGCCTCCTGATCCCTCTGATCTGCTGTACTAGACACACGGTACTGAACGGCCTCCTGATCTCCCTGATCTGTTGTACCAGACATAACGGTACTGTACGGCCTCCTGATCACCCTGATCTGCTGTACCAGACACACGGTACTGAAGGTCCTCCTGAACCCCCTGAATTGCTGCACCAGACACACGGTACTGAACGGCCTCCTGATCCTCCTGATCTGCTGTACCAGACACACGGTACTGAACGGCCTCCTGATCCCCCTCATCTGCTGTACCAGACACACGGTACTGAACGGTCTCCTGATCCTCCTGATCTGCTGTACTAGACACACGGTGCTGAACGGCCTCCTGATCCTCCTGATCTGCTGTACTAGACACACGGTACTGAAGGGGCTCCTGATCCCCCTGATCTGCTGTACCAGACACACGGTACTGAACGGCCTCCTGATCGCCCTGATCTGCTGTACCAGAAACACGGTACAGAACGGTCTCCTGTTCCCTCTGATCTGCTGTACTAGACACACGGTACTGAACGGCCTCCTGATCCCCCTGATCTGTTGTACCAGACATAACGGTACTGAACGGCCTCCTGATCCCCCTGATCTGCTGCACCAGACACACGGTACTGAACGGCCTCCTGATCCCCCTGATCTGTTGTACCAGACATAACGGTACTGAACGGCCTCCTGATCCCCTGATCTGCTGTACCAGACACACGGTACTGAAAGGCCTCCTGATCCCCCTGAGCTGCTGTACCAGACACACGGTACTGAACGGCCTCCTGATCCCCCTGATCTGCTGTACCAGAGACAAGGTATTGAACGGCCTCCTGATCCCCCTGATCTGCTGTACCAGACACACGGTACTGAACGGCCTCCTGTTCCCCCTGATCTGCTGTACCAGACACACGGTACTGAACGGCCTCCCGATCCCCCTGATCTGCTGTACCAGACACACGGTACTGAACGGCCTCCTGTTCACCCTGATCTGCTGTACCAGACACACGGTACTGAACGGCCTCCTGATCCCCCTGATCTGTTGTTCCAGAATAACGGTACTGAACGGCCTCCTGATCCCCTGATCTGCTGTACCAGACACACGGTACTGAAAGGCCTCCTGATCCCCCTGAGCTGCTGTACCAGACACACGGTACTGAACGGCCTCCTGATCCTCCTGATCTGCTATACTAGACACACGGTACTGAACGGCCTCCTGATCTCCCTGATCTGTTGTACCAGACATAACGGTACTGTACGGCCTCCTGATCACCCTGATCTGCTGTACCAGACACACGGTACTGAAGGTCCTCCTGAACCCCCTGAATTTCTGCACCAGACACACGGTACTGAACGGCCTCCTGATCCTCCTGATCTGCTGTACCAGACACACGGTACTGAACGGCCTCCTGATCCCCCTCATCTGCTGTACCAGACACACGGTACTGAACGGTCTCCTGATCCTCCTGATCTGGTGTACCAGACACACGGGACTGAAGGGCCTCCTGATCCCCCTGATCTGCTGTACTAGACACACGGTGCTGAACGGCCTCCTGATCCTCCTGATCTGCTGTACCAGACACACGGTACTGAAGGGGGTCCTGATCCCCCTGATCTGCTGTACCAGACACACGGTACTGAACGGCCTCCTGATCGCCCTGATCTGCTGTACCAGAAACACGGTACTGAACGGTCTCCTGTTCCCTCTGATCTGCTGTACTAGACACACGGTACTGAACGGCCTCCTGATCCCCCTGATCTGTTGTACCAGACATAACGGTACTGAACGGCCTCCTGATCCCCCTGATCTGCTGCACCAGACACACGGTACTGAACGGCCTCCTGATCCCCCTGATCTGTTGTACCAGACATAACGGTACTGAACGGCCTCCTGATCCCCTGATCTGCTGTACCAGACACACGGTACTGAAAGGCCTCCTGATCCCCCTGAGCTGCTGTACCAGACACACGGTACTGAACGGCCTCCTGATCCTCCTGATCTGCTGTACCAGAGACAAGGTATTGAACGGCCTCCTGATCCCCCTGATCTGCTGTACCAGACACACGGTACTGAACGGCCTCCTGATCCCCCTGATCTGCTGTGCCAGACACACGGTACTGAACGGCCTCCTGATCCTCCTGATCTGCTGTACCAGACACACGGTACTGAACGGCCTCCCGATCCCCCTGATCTGCTGTACCAGACACACGGTACTGAACGGCCTCCTGTTCACTCTGATCTGCTGTACCAGACACACGGGACTGAACGGCCTCCTGATCCCCCTGATCTGTTGTACCAGAATAACGGTACTGAACGGCCTCCTGATCCCCTGATCTGCTGTACCAGACACACGGTACTGAAAGGCCTCCTGATCCCCCTGAGCTGCTGTACCAGACACACGGTACTGAACGGCCTCCTGATCCTCCTGATCTGCTGTACCAGAGACAAGGTATTGAACGGCCTCCTGATCCCCCTGATCTGCTGTACCAGACACACGGTACTGAACGGCCTCCTGATCCCCCTGATCTGCTGTACCAGACACACGGTACTGAACGGCCTCCTGATTCTCCTGATCTGCTGTACCAGACACACGGTACTGAACGGCCTCCCGATCCCCCTGATCTGCTGTACCAGACACACGGTACTGAACGGCCTCCTGTTCACCCTGATCTGCTGTACCAGACACACGGTACTGAACGGCCTCCTGATCCCACTGATCTGCTGTACTAGACACACGATACTGAACGGCCTCCTGATCCCGCTGATCTGCTGTACCAGACACACGGTTCTGAACGGCCTCCTGATCCCCCTGATCTGCTGTACCAGACACACGGTACTGAACGGCCTCCTGACCCCCTGATCTGCTGTGCCAGACACACGGTACTGAACGGCATCCTAATCCCCCTCATCTGCTGTACTAGACACAAGATACTGAACGGCCTCCTGATCCTCCTGATCTGGTGTACCAGACACACGGTACTGAAGGGCCTCCTGATCCCCCTGATCTGCTGTACCAGACACACGTAACTGAACGGCCTCCTGATCCTCCTGATCTGCTGTACCAGACACACGGTACTGAACGGCCTCCTGATCCCCTTGATCTGCTGTACCAGACACACGGTACTGAACGGCCTCCTGTTCACCATGATCTGCTGTACCAGACACACGGTACTGAACGGCCTCCCGATCCCCCTGATCTGCTGTACCAGACACACGGTACTGAACGGCCTCCTGACCCCCTGATCTGCTGTACCAGACACACGGTACTGAACGGCCTCCTGATCCCCCTGATCTGCTGTACTAGACACACGGTACTGAACGGCCTCCTGATCCCCCTGATCTTCAGTACCAGACACACGGCACTGAAGGGGCTCCTGATCCCCCTGATCTGCTGTACCAGACACACGGTACGGAATGGCCTCCTGATCCCCCTGATCTGCTGTACGAGACACAAGGTACTGGACAGCCTCCTGACCCCCCTGATCTGCTGTACCAGACACACGGTACTGGACGGCCTCCTGATCCCCCTGATCTGCTGTACCAGACACAAGGTACTGAACGGCCTCCTGATCCCCCTGATCTGCTGTACTAGACACACGGTACTGAACGGCCTCCTGATCACCCTGATCTGCTGTACCAGGCACACGGTACTGAAGGACCTCCTGATCCCCATGATCTGCTGCACCAGACACACGGTACTGAACGTCCTCCTGATCCCCCTGATCTGCTGTACCAGGCACACGGTACTGAACGGCCTCCTGATCCTCCTGATCTGCTGCACCAGACACACGGTACTGAACGGCCTCCTGATCCCCCTGATCTGTTGTACCAGACATAACGGTACTGAACGGCCTCCTGATCCCCCTGATCTGCTGTACCAGACACACGGTACTGAACGGCCTCCTGATCCCCCTGATCTGCTGTACCACACACACGGTACTGAAAGGCCTCCTGATCCCCCTGAGCTGCTGTACCAGACACACGGTACTGAACGGCCTCCTGATCCTCCTGATCTGCTGTACCAGAGACAAGGTATTGAACGGCCTCCTGATCCCCCTGATCTGCTGTACCAGACACACGGTACTGAACGGCCTCCTGATCCCCATGATCTGCTGTACCAGACACACGGTACTGAACGGCCTCCTGGTCCTCCTGATCTGCTGTACCAGACACACGGTACTGAACGGCCTCCTGATCCCCCTGATCTGCTGTACTAGACACACGGTACTGAACGGCCTCCTGATCCCGCTGATCTGCTGTACTAGACACACGGTACTCAACGGCCTCCTGATCTCCCTGATCTGTTGTACCAGACACACGGTACTGAACGGCCTCCTGATCCTCCTGATCTGGTGTACCAGACACACGGTACTGAAGGGCCTCCTGATCCCCCTGATCTGCTGTACTAGACACACGGTGCTGAACGGCCTCCTGATCCTCCTGATCTGCTGTACCAGACACACGGTACTGAAGGGGCTCCTGATCCCCCTGATCTGCTGTACCAGACACACGGTACTGAACGGCCTCCTGATCGCCCTGATCTGCTGTACCAGAAACACGGTACTGAACGGTCTCCTGTTCCCTCTGATCTGCTGTACTAGACACACGGTACTGAACGGCCTCCTGATCCCCCTGATCTGTTGTACCAGACATAACCGTACTGAACGGCCTCCTGATCCCCCTGATCTGCTGCACCAGACACACGGTACTGAACGGCCTCCTGATCCCCCTGATCTGTTGTACCAGACATAACGGTACTGAACGGCCTCCTGATCCCCTGATCTGCTGTACCAGACACACGGTACTGAAAGGCCTCCTGATCCCCCTGAGCTGCTGTACCAGACACAAGGTACTGAACGGCCTCCTGATCCTCCTGCTCTGCTGTACCAGAGACAAGGTATTGAACGGCCTCCTGATCCCCCTGATCTGCTGTACCAGACACACGGTACTGAACGGCCTCCTGATCCCCCTGATCTGCTGTACCAGACACACGGTACTGAACGGCCTCCTGATCCTCCGGATCTGCTGTACCAGACACACGGTACTGAACGGCCTCCCGATCCCCCTGATCTGCTGTACCAGACAAACGGTACTGAACGGCCTCCTGTTCACCCTGATCTGCTGTACCAGACACACGGTACTGAACGGGCTCCTGATCCCCCTGATCTGCTGTACTAGACACACGGTACTGAACGGCCTCCTGATCCCGCTGATCTGCTGTACCAGACACACGGTTCTGAACGGCCTCCTGATCCCCCTGATCTGCTGTACCAGACACACGGTACTGAACGGCCCCCTGACCCCCTCATCTGCTGTGCCAGACACACGGTACTGAACGGCCTCCTGATCCCCCTCATCTGCTGTACTAGACACAAGATACTGAACGGCCTCCTGATCCTCCTGATCTGGTGTACCAGACACACGCTACTGAAGGGCCTCCTGATCCCCCTGATCTGCTGTACCAGACACACGGTTCTGAACGGCCTCCTGATCCCCCTGATCTGCTGTACTAGACACACGGTACTGAACGGCCTCCTGATCACCCTGATCTGCTGTACCAGGCACACGGTACTGAAGGACCTCCTGATCCCCATGATCTGCTGCACCAGGCACACGGTACTGAACGTCCTCCTGATCCCCCTGATCTGCTGTACCAGGCACACGGTACTGAACGGCCTCCTGATCCTCCTGATCTGCTGTACCAGACACACGGTACTGAAGGGGCTCCTGATCCCCCTGATCTGCTGTACCAGACACACGGTACTGAACGGTCTCCTGATCGCCCTGATCTGCTGTACCAGAAACACGGTACTGAACGGTCTCCAATTCCCTCTGATCTGCTGTACTAGACACACGGTACTGAACGGCCTCCTGATCCCCCTGATCTGTTGTACCAGACATAACGGTACTGAACGGCCTCCTGATCCCCCTGATCTGCTGCACCAGACACACGGTACTGAACGGCCTCCTGATCCCCATGATCTGTTGTACCAGACATAACGGTACTGAACGGCCTCCTGATCCCCCTGATGTGCTGTACCAGACACACGGTACTGAACGGCCTCCTGATCCCCCTGATCTGCTGTACCAGACACACGGTACTGAAAGGCCTCCTGATCCCCCTGAGCTGCTGTACCAGACACACGGTACTGAACGGCCTCCTGATCCTCCTGATCTGCTGTACCAGAGACAAGGTATTGAACGGCCTCCTGATCCCCCTGATCTGCTGTACCAGACACACGGTACTGAACGGCCTCCTGATCCCCCTGATCTGCTGTACCAGACACACGGTACTGAACGGCCTCCTGATCCTCCTGATGTGCTGTACCAGACACACGGTACTGAACGGCCTCCTGATCCCCCTGATCTGCTGTACTAGACACACGGTACTGAACGGCCTCCTGATCCCGCTGATCTGCTGTACCAGACACACGGTTCTGAACGGCCTCCTGATCCCCCTGATCTGCTGTACCAGTCACACGGTACTGACGGGCCTCCTGATCCTCCTGAGCTGCTGTACCAGACACACGGTACTGAACGGCCTCCTGATCCTCCTGATCTGCTATACTAGACACACGGTACTGAACGGCCTCCTGATCCCTCTGATCTGCTGTACTAGACACACGGTACTGAACGGCCTCCTGATCTCCCTGATCTGTTGTACCAGACATAACGGTACTGTACGGCCTCCTGATCACCCTGATCTGCTGTACCAGACACACGGTACTGAAGGTCCTCCTGAACCCCCTGAATTGCTGCACCAGACACACGGTACTGAACGGCCTCCTGATCCTCCTGATCTGCTGTACCAGACACACGGTACTGAACGGCCTCCTGATCCCCCTCATCTGCTGTACCAGACACACGGTACTGAACGGTCTCCTGATCCTCCTGATCTGGTGTACCAGACACACGGGACTGAAGGGCCTCCTGATCCCCCTGATCTGCTGTACTAGACACACGGTGCTGAACGGCCTCCTGATCCTCCTGATCTGCTGTACCAGACACACGGTACTGAAGGGGCTCCTGATCCCCCTGATCTGCTGTACCAGACACACGGTACTGAACGGCCTCCTGATCGCCCTGATCTGCTGTACCAGAAACACGGTACTGAACGGTCTCCTGTTCCCTCTGATCTGCTGTACTAGACACACGGTACTGAACGGCCTCCTGATCCCCCTCATCTGTTGTACCAGACATAACGGTACTGAACGGCCTCCTGATCCCCCTGATCTGCTGCACCAGACACACGGTACTAAACGGCCTCCTGATCCCCCTGATCTGTTGTACCAGACATAACGGTACTGAACGGCCTCCTGATCCCCTGATCTGCTTACCAGACACACGGTACTGAAAGGCCTCCTGATCCCCCTGAGCTGCTGTACCAGACACACGGTACTGAACGGCCTCCTGATCCTCCTGATCTGCTGTACCAGAGACAAGGTATTGAACGGCCTCCTGATCCCCCTGATCTGCTGTACCAGACACACGGTACTGAACGGCCTCCTGATCCCCCTGATCTGCTGTGCCAGACACACGGTACTGAACGGCCTCCTGATCCTCCTGATCTGCTGTACCAGACACACGGTACTGAACGGCCTCCCGATCCCCCTGATCTGCTGTACCAGACACACGGTACTGAACGGCCTCCTGTTCACCCTGATCTGCTGTACCAGACACACGGTACTGAACGGCCTCCTGATCCCCCTGATCTGTTGTACCAGAATAACGGTACTGAACGGCCTCCTGATCCCCTGATCTGCTGTACCAGACACACGGTACTGAAAGGCCTCCTGATCCCCCTGAGCTGCTGTACCAGACACACGGTACTGAACGGCCTCCTGATCCTCCTGATCTGCTGTACCAGAGACAAGGTATTGAACGGCCTCCTGATCCCCCTGATCTGCTGTACCAGACACACGGTACTGAACGGCCTCCTGATCCCCCTGATCTGCTGTACCAGACACACGGTACTGAACGGCCTCCTGATTCTCCTGATCTGCTGTACCAGACACACGGTACTGAACGGCCTCCCGATCCCCCTGATCTGCTGTACCAGACACACGGTACTGAACGGCCTCCTGTTCACCCTGATCTGCTGTACCAGACACACGGTACTGAACGGCCTCCTGATCCCCCTGATCTGCTGTACTAGACACACGATACTGAACGGCCTCCTGATCCCGCTGATCTGCTGTACCAGACACACGGTTCTGAACGGCCTCCTGATCCCCCTGATCTGCTGTACCAGACACACGGTACTGAACGGCCTCCTGACCCCCTGATCTGCTGTGCCAGACACACGGTACTGAACGGCATCCTAATCCCCCTCATCTGCTGTACTAGACACAAGATACTGAACGGCCTCCTGATCCTCCTGATCTGGTGTACCAGACACACGGTACTGAAGGGCCTCCTGATCCCCCTGATCTGCTGTACCAGACACACGTAACTGAACGGCCTCCTGATCCTCCTGATCTGCTGTACCAGACACACGGTACTGAACGGCCTCCTAATCCCCCTGATCTGCTGTACCAGACACACGGTACTGAACGGCCTCCTGTTCACCCTGATCTGCTGTACCAGACACACGGTACTGAACGGCCTCCCGATCCCCCTGATCTGCTGTACCAGACACACGGTACTGAACGGCCTCCTGACCCCCTGATCTGCTGTACCAGACACACGGTACTGAACGGCCTCCTGATCCCCCTGATCTGCTGTACTAGACACACGGTACTGAACGGCCTCCTGATCCCCCTGATCTTCAGTACCAGACACACGGCACTGAAGGGGCTCCTGATCCCCCTGATCTGCTGTACCAGACACAAGGTACGGAATGGCCTCCTGATCCCCCTGATCTGCTGCACCAAACACACGGTACTGAACGGCCTCCTGATCCTCCTGATCTGCTGTACCAGACACACGGTACTGAACGGCCTCCTGATCCCCCTCATCTGCTGTACCAGACACAAGGTACTGAACGGCCTCCTGATCCTCCTGATCTGGTGTACCAGACACACGGTACTGAAGGGCCTCCTGATCCCCCTGATCTGCTGTACTAGACACACGGTGCTGAACGGCCTCCTGATCCTCCTGATCTGCTGTACCAGACACACGGTACTGAAGGGGCTCCTGATCCCCCTGATCTGCTGTACCAGACACACGGTACTGAACGGCCTCCTGATCGCCCTTATCTGCTGTACCAGAAAGACGGTACTGAACGGTCTCCTGTTCCCTCTGATCTGCTGTACTAGACACACGGTACTGAACGGCCTCCTGATCCCCCTGATCTGTTGTACCAGACATAACGGTACTGAACGGCCTCCTGATCCCCCTGATCTGCTGCACCAGACACACGGTACTGAACGGCCTCCTGATCCCCCTGATCTGTTGTACCAGAATAATGGTACTGAACGGCCTCCTGATCCCCTGATCTGCTGTACCAGACACACGGTACTGAAAGGCCTCCTGATCCCCCTGAGCTGCTGTACCAGACACACGGTACTGAACGGCCTCCTGATCCTCCTGATCTGCTTTACCAGAGACAAGGTATTGAACGGCCTCCTGATCCCCCTGATCTGCTGTACCAGACACACGGTACTGAACGGCCTCCTGATCCCCCGGATCTGCTTTACCAGACACACGGTACTGAACGGCCTCCTGATTCTCCTGATCTGCTGTACCAGACACACGGTACTGAACGGCCTCCCGATCCCCCTGATCTGCTGTACCAGACACACGGTACTGAACGGCCTCCTGTTCACCCTGATCTGCTGTACCAGACACACGGTACTGAACGGCCTCCTGATCCCCCTGATCTGCTGTACTAGACACACGGTACTGAACGGCCTCCTGATCCCTCTGATCTGCTGTACCAGACACACGGTTCTGAACGGCCTCCTGATCCCCCTGATCTGCTGTACTAGACACAAGATACTGAACGGCCTCCTGATCCTCCTGATCTGGTGTACCAGACACACGGTACTGAACGGCCTCCTGACCCCCTGATCTGCTGTACCAGACACACGTAACTGAACGGCCTCCTGATCCTCCTGATCTGCTGTACCAGACACACGGTACTGAACGGCCTCCTGATCCCCCTGATCTGCTGTACCAGACACACGGTACTGAACGGCCTCCTGTTCACCCTGATCTGCTGTACCAGACACACGGTACTGCACGGCCTCCCGATCCCCCTGATCTGCTGTACCAGACACACGGTACTGAACGGCCTCCTGACCCCCTGATCTGCTGTACCAGACACACGGTACTGAACGGCCTCCTGATCCCCCTGATCTGCTGTACTAGACACACGGTACTGAACGGCCTCCTGATCCCCCTGATCTTCAGTACCAGACACACGGCACTGAAGGGGCTCCTGATCCCCCTGATCTGCTGTACCAGACACACGGTACGGAATGGCCTCCTGATCCCCCTGATCTGCTGTACCAGACACACGGTACTGGACGGCCTCCTGATCCCCCTGATCTGCTGTACCAGACACACGGTACTGGACGGCCTCCTGATCCCCCTGATCTGCTGTACCAGACACAAGGTACTGAACGGCCTCCTGATCCCCCTGCTCTGCTGTACTAGACACACGGTACTGAACGGCCTCCTGATCACCCTGATCTGCTGTACCAGGCACACGGTACTGAAGGACCTCCTGATCCCCATGATCTGCTGCACCAGGCACACGGTACTGAACGTCCTCCTGATCCCCCTGATCTGCTGTACCAGGCACACGGTACTGAACGGCCTCCTGATCCTCCTGATCTGCTGTACCAGACACACGGTACTGAAGGGGCTCCTGATCCCCCTGATCTGCTGTACCAGACACACGGTACTGAACGGCCTCCTGATCGCCCTGATCTGCTGTACCAGAAACACGGTACTGAACGGTCTCCTGTTCCCTCTGATCTGCTGTACTAGACACACGGTATTGAACGGCCTCCTGATCCCCCTGATCTGTTGTACCAGACATAACGGTACTGAACGGCCTCCTGATCCCCCTGATCTGCTGCACCAGACACACGGTACTGAACGGCCTCCTGATCCCCCTGATCTGTTGTACCAGACATAACGGTACTGAACGGCCTCCTGATCCCCCTGATGTGCTGTACCAGACACACGGTACTGAACGGCCTCCTGATCCCCCTGATCTGCTGTACCAGACACACGGTACTGAAAGGCCACCTGATCCCCCTGAGCTGCTGTACCAGACACACGGTACTGAACGGCCTCCTGATCCTCCTGATCTGCTGTACCAGAGACAAGGTATTGAACGGCCTCCTGATCCCCCTGATCTGCTGTACCAGACACACGGTACTGAACGGCCTCCTGATCCCCCTGATCTGCTGTACCAGACACACGGTACTGAACGGCCTCCTGATCCTCCTGATGTGCTGTACCAGACACACGGTACTGAACGGCCTCCTGATCCCCCTGATCTGCAGTACTAGACACACGGTACTGAACGGCCTCCTGATCCCGCTGATCTGCTGTACCAGACACACGGTTCTGAACGGCCTCCTGATCCCCCTGATCTGCTGTACCAGTCACACGGTACTGACGGGCCTCCTGATCCTCCTGAGCTGCTGTACCAGACACACGGTACTGAACGGCCTCCTGATCCTCCTGATCTGCTATACTAGACACACGGTACTGAACGGCCTCCTGATCCCTCTGATCTGCTGTACTAGACACACGGTACTGAACGGCCTCCTGATCTCCCTGATCTGTTGTACCAGACATAACGGTACTGTACGGCCTCCTGATCACCCTGATCTGCTGTACCAGACACACGGTACTGAAGGTCCTCCTGAACCCCCTGAATTTCTGCACCAGACACACGGTACTGAACGGCCTCCTGATCCTCCTGATCTGCTGTACCAGACACACGGTACTGAACGGCCTCCTGATCCCCCTCATCTGCTGTACCAGACACACGGTACTGAACGGTCTCCTGATCCTCCTGATCTGGTGTACCAGACACACGGGACTGAAGGGCCTCCTGATCCCCCTGATCTGCTGTACTAGACACACGGTGCTGAACGGCCTCTTGATCCTCCTGATCTGCTGTACCAGACACACGGTACTGAAGGGGGTCCTGATCCCCCTGATCTGCTGTACCAGACACACGGTACTGAACGGCCTCCTGATCGCCCTGATCTGCTGTACCAGAAACACGGTACTGAACGGTCTCCTGTTCCCTCTGATCTGCTGTACTAGACACACGGTACTGAACGGCCTCCTGATCCCCCTGATCTGTTGTACCAGACATAACGGTACTGAACGGCCTCCTGATCCCCCTGATCTGCTGCACCAGACACACGGTACTGAACGGCCTCCTGATCCCCCTGATCTGTTGTACCAGACATAACGGTACTGAACGGCCTCCTGATCCCCTGATCTGCTGTACCAGACACACGGTACTGAAAGGCCTCCTGATCCCCCTGAGCTGCTGTACCAGACACACAGTACTGAACGGCCTCCTGATCCTCCTGATCTGCTGTACCAGAGACAAGGTATTGAACGGCCTCCTGATCCCCCTGATCTGCTGTACCAGACACACGGTACTGAACGGCCTCCTGATCCCCCTGATCTGCTGTGCCAGACACACGGTACTGAACGGCCTCCTGATCCTCCTGATCTGCTGTACCAGACACACGGTACTGAACGGCCTCCCGATCCCCCTGATCTGCTGTACCAGACACACGGTACTGAACGGCCTCCTGTTCACCCTGATCTGCTGTACCAGACACACGGTACTGAACGGCCTCCTGATCCCCCTGATCTGTTGTACCAGAATAACGGTACTGAACGGCCTCCTGATCCCCTGATCTGCTGTACCAGACACACGGTACTGAAAGGCCTCCTGATCCCCCTGAGCTGCTGTACCAGACACACGGTACTGAACGGCCTCCTGATCCTCCTGATCTGCTGTACCAGAGACAAGGTATTGAACGGCCTCCTGATCCCCCTGATCTGCTGTACCAGACACACGGTACTGAACGGCCTCCTGATCCCCCTGATCTGCTGTACCAGACACACGGTACTGAACGGCCTCCTGATTCTCCTGATCTGCTGTACCAGACACACGGTACTGAACGGCCTCCCGATCCCCCTGATCTGCTGTACCAGACACACGGTACTGAACGGCCTCCTGTTCACCCTGATCTGCTGTACCAGACACACGGTACTGAACGGCCTCCTGATCCCCCTGATCTGCTGTACTAGACACACGATACTGAACGGCCTCCTGATCCCGCTGATCTGCTGTACCAGACACACGGTTCTGAACGGCCTCCTGATCCCCCTGATCTGCTGTACCAGACACACGGTACTGAACGGCCTCCTGACCCCCTGATCTGCTGTGCCAGACACACGGTACTGAACGGCATCCTAATCCCCCTCATCTGCTGTACTAGACACAAGATACTGAACGGCCTCCTGATCCTCCTGATCTGGTGTACCAGACACACGGTACTGAAGGGCCTCCTGATCCCCCTGATCTGCTGTACCAGACACACGTAACTGAACGGCCTCCTGATCCCCCTGATCTGCTGTACCAGACACACGGTACTGAACGGCCTCCTGTTCACCCTGATCTGCTGTACCAGACACACGGTACTGAACGGCCTCCTGATCCCCCTGATCTGCTGTACTAGACACACGATACTGAACGGCCTCCTGATCCCGCTGATCTGCTGTACCAGACACACGGTTCTGAACGGCCTCCTGATCCCCCTGATCTGCTGTACCAGACACACGGTACTGAACGGCCTCCTGACCCCCTGATCTGCTGTGCCAGACACACGGTACTGAACGGCATCCTAATCCCCCTCATCTGCTGTACTAGACACAAGATACTGAACGGCCTCCTGATCCTCCTGATCTGCTGTACCAGGCACACGGTACTGAACGGCCTCCTGATCCTCCTGATCTGCTGTACCAGACACACGGTACTGAAGGGGCTCCTGATCCCCCTGATCTGCTGTACCAGACACACGGTACTGAACGGCCTCCTGATCGCCCTGATCTGCTGTACCAGAAACACGGTACTGAACGGTCTCCTGTTCCCTCTGATCTGCTGTACTAGACACACGGTACTGAACGGCCTCCTGATCCCCCTGATCTGTTGTACCAGACATAACGGTACTGAACGGCCTCCTGATCCCCCTGATCTGCTGCACCAGACACACGGTACTGAACGGCCTCCTGATCCCCCTGATCTGTTGTACCAGACATAACGGTACTGAACGGCCTCCTGATCCCCCTGATGTGCTGTACCAGACACACGGTACTGAACGGCCTCCTGATCCCCCTGATCTGCTGTACCAGACACACGGTACTGAAAGGCCTCCTGATCCCCCTGAGCTGCTGTACCAGACACACGGTACTGAACGGCCTCCTGATCCTCCTGATCTGCTGTACCAGAGACAAGGTATTGAACGGCCTCCTGATCCCCCTGATCTGCTGTACCAGACACACGGTACTGAACGGCCTCCTGATCCCCCTGATCTGCTGTACCAGACACACGGTACTGAACGGCCTCCTGATCCTCCTGATGTGCTGTACCAGACACACGGTACTGAACGGCCTCCTGATCCCCCTGATCTGCTGTACTAGACACACGGTACTGAACGGCCCCCTGATCCCGCTGATCTGCTGTACCAGACACACGGTTCTGAACGGCCTCCTGATCCCCCTGATCTGCTGTACCAGTCACACGGTACTGACGGGCCTCCTGATCCTCCTGAGCTGCTGTACCAGACACACGGTACTGAACGGCCTCCTGACCCTCCTGATCTGCTATACTAGACACACGGTACTGAACGGCCTCCTGATCCCTCTGATCTGCTGTACTAGACACACGGTACTGAACGGCCTCCTGATCTCCCTGATCTGTTGTACCAGACATAACGGTACTGTACGGCCTCCTGATCACCCTGATCTGCTGTACCAGACACACGGTACTGAAGGTCCTCCTGAACCCCCTGAATTTCTGCACCAGACACACGGTACTGAACGGCCTCCTGATCCTCCTGATCTGCTGTACCAGACACACGGTACTGAACGGCCTCCTGATCCCCCTCATCTGCTGTACCAGACACACGGTACTGAACGGTCTCCTGATCCTCCTGATCTGGTGTACCAGACACACGGGACTGAAGGGCCTCCTGATCCCCCTGATCTGCTGTACTAGACACACGGTGCTGAACGGCCTCCTGATCCTCCTGATCTGCTGTACCAGACACACGGTACTGAAGGGGGTCCTGATCCCCCTGATCTGCTGTACCAGACACACGGTACTGAACGGCCTCCTGATCGCCCTGATCTGCTGTACCAGAAACACGGTACTGAACGGTCTCCTGTTCCCTCTGATCTGCTGTACTAGACACACGGTACTGAACGGCCTCCTGATCCCCCTGATCTGTTGTACCAGACATAACGGTACTGAACGGCCTCCTGATCCCCCTGATCTGCTGCACCAGACACACGGTACTGAACGGCCTCCTGATCCCCCTGATCTGTTGTACCAGACATAACGGTACTGAACGGCCTCCTGATCCCCTGATCTGCTGTACCAGACACACGGTACTGAAAGGCCTCCTGATCCCCCTGAGCTGCTGTACCAGACACACGGTACTGAACGGCCTCCTGATCCTCCTGATCTGCTGTACCAGAGACAAGGTATTGAACGGCCTCCTGATCCCCCTGATCTGCTGTACCAGACACACGGTACTGAACGGCCTCCTGATCCCGCTGATCTGCTGTACCAGACACACGGTTCTGAACGGCCTCCTGATCCCCCTGATCTGCTGTACCAGTCACACGGTACTGACGGGCCTCCTGATCCTCCTGAGCTGCTGTACCAGACACACGGTACTGAACGGCCTCCTGATCCTCCTGATCTGCTATACTAGACACACGGTACTGAACGGCCTCCTGATCCCTCTGATCTGCTGTACTAGACACACGGTACTGAACGGCCTCCTGATCTCCCTGATCTGTTGTACCAGACATAACGGTACTGTACGGCCTCCTGATCACCCTGATCTGCTGTACCAGACACACGGTACTGAAGGTCCTCCTGAACCCCCTGAATTGCTGCACCAGACACACGGTACTGAACGGCCTCCTGATCCTCCTGATCTGCTGTACCAGACACACGGTACTGAACGGCCTCCTGATCCCCCTCATCTGCTGTACCAGACACACGGTACTGAACGGTCTCCTGATCCTCCTGATCTGGTGTACCAGACACACGGGACTGAAGGGCCTCCTGATCCCCCTGATCTGCTGTACTAGACACACGGTGCTGAACGGCCTCCTGATCCTCCTGATCTGCTGTACCAGACACACGGTACTGAAGGGGCTCCTGATCCCCCTGATCTGCTGTACCAGACACACGGTACTGAACGGCCTCCTGATCGCCCTGATCTGCTGTACCAGAAACACGGTACTGAACGGTCTCCTGTTCCCTCTGATCTGCTGTACTAGACACACGGTACTGAACGGCCTCCTGATCCCCCTGATCTGTTGTACCAGACATAACGGTACTGAACGGCCTCCTGATCCCCCTGATCTGCTGCACCAGACACACGGTACTGAACGGCCTCCTGATCCCCCTGATCTGTTGTACCAGACATAACGGTACTGAACGGCCTCCTGATCCCCTGATCTGCTTACCAGACACACGGTACTGAAAGGCCTCCTGATCCCCCTGAGCTGCTGTACCAGACACACGGTACTGAACGGCCTCCTGATCCTCCTGATCTGCTGTACCAGAGACAAGGTATTGAACGGCCTCCTGATCCCCCTGATCTGCTGTACCAGACACACGGTACTGAACGGCCTCCTGATCCCCCTGATCTGCTGTGCCAGACACACGGTACTGAACGGCCTCCTGATCCTCCTGATCTGCTGTACCAGACACACGGTACTGAACGGCCTCCCGATCCCCCTGATCTGCTGTACCAGACACACGGTACTGAACGGCCTCCTGTTCACCCTGATCTGCTGTACCAGACACACGGTACTGAACGGCCTCCTGATCCCCCTGATCTGTTGTACCAGAATAACGGTACTGAACGGCCTCCTGATCCCCTGATCTGCTGTACCAGACACACGGTACTGAAAGGCCTCCTGATCCCCCTGAGCTGCTGTACCAGACACACGGTACTGAACGGCCTCCTGATCCTCCTGATCTGCTGTACCAGAGACAAGGTATTGAACGGCCTCCTGATCCCCCTGATCTGCTGTACCAGACACACGGTACTGAACGGCCTCCTGATCCCCCTGATCTGCTGTACCAGACACACGGTACTGAACGGCCTCCTGATTCTCCTGATCTGCTGTACCAGACACACGGTACTGAACGGCCTCCCGATCCCCCTGATCTGCTGTACCAGACACACGGTACTGAACGGCCTCCTGTTCACCCTGATCTGCTGTACCAGACACACGGTACTGAACGGCCTCCTGATCCCTCTGATCTGCTGTACTAGACACACGGTACTGAACGGCCTCCTGATCTCCCTGATCTGTTGTACCAGACATAACGGTACTGTACGGCCTCCTGATCACCCTGATCTGCTGTACCAGACACACGGTACTGAAGGTCCTCCTGAACCCCCTGAATTTCTGCACCAGACACACGGTACTGAACGGCCTCCTGATCCTCCTGATCTGCTGTACCAGACACACGGTACTGAACGGCCTCCTGATCCCCCTCATCTGCTGTACCAGACACACGGTACTGAACGGTCTCCTGATCCTCCTGATCTGGTGTACCAGACACACGGGACTGAAGGGCCTCCTGATCCCCCTGATCTGCTGTACTAGACACACGGTGCTGAACGGCCTCCTGATCCTCCTGATCTGCTGTACCAGACACACGGTACTGAAGGGGGTCCTGATCCCCCTGATCTGCTGTACCAGACACACGGTACTGAACGGCCTCCTGATCGCCCTGATCTGCTGTACCAGAAACACGGTACTGAACGGTCTCCTGTTCCCTCTGATCTGCTGTACTAGACACACGGTACTGAACGGCCTCCTGATCCCCCTGATCTGTTGTACCAGACATAACGGTACTGAACGGCCTCCTGATCCCCCTGATCTGCTGCACCAGACACACGGTACTGAACGGCCTCCTGATCCCCCTGATCTGTTGTACCAGACATAACGGTACTGAACGGCCTCCTGATCCCCTGATCTGCTGTACCAGACACACGGTACTGAAAGGCCTCCTGATCCCCCTGAGCTGCTGTACCAGACACACGGTACTGAACGGCCTCCTGATCCTCCTGATCTGCTGTACCAGAGACAAGGTATTGAACGGCCTCCTGATCCCCCTGATCTGCTGTACCAGACACACGGTACTGAACGGCCTCCTGATCCCGCTGATCTGCTGTACCAGACACACGGTTCTGAACGGCCTCCTGATCCCCCTGATCTGCTGTACCAGTCACACGGTACTGACGGGCCTCCTGATCCTCCTGAGCTGCTGTACCAGACACACGGTACTGAACGGCCTCCTGATCCTCCTGATCTGCTATACTAGACACACGGTACTGAACGGCCTCCTGATCCCTCTGATCTGCTGTACTAGACACACGGTACTGAACGGCCTCCTGATCTCCCTGATCTGTTGTACCAGACATAACGGTACTGTACGGCCTCCTGATCACCCTGATCTGCTGTACCAGACACACGGTACTGAAGGTCCTCCTGAACCCCCTGAATTGCTGCACCAGACACACGGTACTGAACGGCCTCCTGATCCTCCTGATCTGCTGTACCAGACACACGGTACTGAACGGCCTCCTGATCCCCCTCATCTGCTGTACCAGACACACGGTACTGAACGGTCTCCTGATCCTCCTGATCTGGTGTACCAGACACACGGGACTGAAGGGCCTCCTGATCCCCCTGATCTGCTGTACTAGACACACGGTGCTGAACGGCCTCCTGATCCTCCTGATCTGCTGTACCAGACACACGGTACTGAAGGGGCTCCTGATCCCCCTGATCTGCTGTACCAGACACACGGTACTGAACGGCCTCCTGATCGCCCTGATCTGCTGTACCAGAAACACGGTACTGAACGGTCTCCTGTTCCCTCTGATCTGCTGTACTAGACACACGGTACTGAACGGCCTCCTGATCCCCCTGATCTGTTGTACCAGACATAACGGTACTGAACGGCCTCCTGATCCCCCTGATCTGCTGCACCAGACACACGGTACTGAACGGCCTCCTGATCCCCCTGATCTGTTGTACCAGACATAACGGTACTGAACGGCCTCCTGATCCCCTGATCTGCTTACCAGACACACGGTACTGAAAGGCCTCCTGATCCCCCTGAGCTGCTGTACCAGACACACGGTACTGAACGGCCTCCTGATCCTCCTGATCTGCTGTACCAGAGACAAGGTATTGATCGGCCTCCTGATCCCCCTGATCTGCTGTACCAGACACACGGTACTGAACGGCCTCCTGATCCCCCTGATCTGCTGTGCCAGACACACGGTACTGAACGGCCTCCTGATCCTCCTGATCTGCTGTACCAGACACACGGTACTGAACGGCCTCCCGATCCCCCTGATCTGCTGTACCAGACACACGGTACTGAACGGCCTCCTGTTCACCCTGATCTGCTGTACCAGACACACGGTACTGAACGGCCTCCTGATCCCCCTGAAATGTTGTACCAGAATAACGGTACTGAACGGCCTCCTGATCCCCTGATCTGCTGTACCAGACACACGGTACTGAAAGGCCTCCTGATCCCCCTGAGCTGCTGTACCAGACACACGGTACTGAACGGCCTCCTGATCCTCCTGATCTGCTGTACCAGAGACAAGGTATTGAACGGCCTCCTGATCCCCCTGATCTGCTGTACCAGACACACGGTACTGAACGGCCTCCTGATCCCCCTGATCTGCTGTACCAGACACACGGTACTGAACGGCCTCCTGATTCTCCTGATCTGCTGTACCAGACACACGGTACTGAACGGCCTCCCGATCCCCCTGATCTGCTGTACCAGACACACGGTACTGAACGGCCTCCTGTTCACCCTGATCTGCTGTACCAGACACACGGTACTGAACGGCCTCCTGATCCCCCTGATCTGCTGTACTAGACACACGATACTGAACGGCCTCCTGATCCCGCTGATCTGCTGTACCAGACACACGGTTCTGAACGGCCTCCTGATCCCCCTGATCTGCTGTACCAGACACACGGTACTGAACGGCCTCCTGACCCCCTGATCTGCTGTGCCAGACACACGGTACTGAACGGCATCCTAATCCCCCTCATCTGCTGTACTAGACACAAGATACTGAACGGCCTCCTGATCCTCCTGATCTGGTGTACCAGACACACGGTACTGAAGGGCCTCCTGATCCCCCTGATCTGCTGTACCAGACACACGTAACTGAACGGCCTCCTGATCCTCCTGATCTGCTGTACCAGACACACGGTACTGAACGGCCTCCTAATCCCCCTGATCTGCTGTACCAGACACACGGTACTGAACGGCCTCCTGTTCACCCTGATCTGCTGTACCAGACACACGGTACTGAACGGCCTCCCGATCCCCCTGATCTGCTGTACCAGACACACGGTACTGAACGGCCTCCTGACCCCCTGATCTGCTGTACCAGACACACGGTACTGAACGGCCTCCTGATCCCCCTGATCTGCTGTACTAGACACACGGTACTGAACGGCCTCCTGATCCCCCTGATCTTCAGTACCAGACACACGGCACTGAAGGGGCTCCTGATCCCCCTGATCTGCTGTACCAGACACAAGGTACGGAATGGCCTCCTGATCCCCCTGATCTGCTGCACCAAACACACGGTACTGAACGGCCTCCTGATCCTCCTGATCTGCTGTACCAGACACACGGTACTGAACGGCCTCCTGATCCCCCTCATCTGCTGTACCAGACACAAGGTACTGAACGGCCTCCTGATCCTCCTGATCTGGTGTACCAGACACACGGTACTGAAGGGCCTCCTGATCCCCCTGATCTGCTGTACTAGACACACGGTGCTGAACGGCCTCCTGATCCTCCTGATCTGCTGTACCAGACACACGGTACTGAAGGTGCTCCTGATCCCCCTGATCTGCTGTACCAGACACACGGTACTGAACGGCCTCCTGATCGCCCTTATCTGCTGTACCAGACATAACGGTACTGAACGGCCTCCTGATCCCCCTGATCTGCTGCACCAGACACACGGTACTGAACGGCCTCCTGATCCCCCTGATCTGTTGTACCAGAATAATGGTACTGAACGGCCTCCTGATCCCCTGATCTGCTGTACCAGACACACGGTACTGAAAGGCCTCCTGATCCCCCTGAGCTGCTGTACCAGACACACGGTACTGAACGGCCTCCTGATCCTCCTGATCTGCTTTACCAGAGACAAGGTATTGAACGGCCTCCTGATCCCCCTGATCTGCTGTACCAGACACACGGTACTGAACGGCCTCCTGATCCCCCGGATCTGCTTTACCAGACACACGGTACTGAACGGCCTCCTGATTCTCCTGATCTGCTGTACCAGACACACGGTACTGAACGGCCTCCCGATCCCCCTGATCTGCTGTACCAGACACACGGTACTGAACGGCCTCCTGTTCACCCTGATCTGCTGTACCAGACACACGGTACTGAACGGCCTCCTGATCCCCCTGATCTGCTGTACAAGACACACGGTACTGAACGGCCTCCTGATCCCTCTGATCTGCTGTACCAGACACACGGTTCTGAACGGCCTCCTGATCCCCCTGATCTGCTGTACCAGACACACGGTACTGAACGGCCTCCTGACCCCCTCATCTGCTGTGCCAGACACACGGTACTGAACGGCATCCTGATCCCCCTCATCTGCTGTACTAGACACAAGATACTGAACGGCCTCCTGATCCTCCTGATCTGGTGTACCAGACACACGGTACTGAAGGGCCTCCTGATCCCCCTGATCTGCTGTACCAGACACACGTAACTGAACGGCCTCCTGATCCTCCTGATCTGCTGTACCAGACACACGGTACTGAACGGCCTCCTGATCCCCCTGATCTGCTGTACCAGACACACGGTACTGAACGGCCTCCTGTTCACCCTGATCTGCTGTACCAGACACACGGTACTGCACGGCCTCCCGATCCCCCTGATCTGCTGTACCAGACACACGGTACTGAACGGCCTCCTGACCCCCTGATCTGCTGTACCAGACACACGGTACTGAACGGCCTCCTGATCCCCCTGATCTGCTGTACTAGACACACGGTACTGAACGGCCTCCTGATCCCCCTGATCTTCAGTACCAGACACACGGCACTGAAGGGGCTCCTGATCCCCCTGATCTGCTGTACCAGACACACGGTACGGAATGGCCTCCTGATCCCCCTGATCTGCTGTACCAGACACACGGTACTGGACGGCCTCCTGATCCCCCTGATCTGCTGTACCAGACACACGGTACTGGACGGCCTCCTGATCCCCCTGATCTGCTGTACCAGACACAAGGTACTGAACGGCCTCCTGATCCCCCTGCTCTGCTGTACTAGACACACGGTACTGAACGGCCTCCTGATCACCCTGATCTGCTGTACCAGGCACACGGTACTGAAGGACCTCCTGATCCCCATGATCTGCTGCACCAGGCACACGGTACTGAACGTCCTCCTGATCCCCCTGATCTGCTGTACCAGGCACACGGTACTGAACGGCCTCCTGATCCTCCTGATCTGCTGTACCAGACACACGGTACTGAAGGGGCTCCTGATCCCCCTGATCTGCTGTACCAGACACACGGTACTGAACGGCCTCCTGATCGCCCTGATCTGCTGTACCAGAAACACGGTACTGAACGGTCTCCTGTTCCCTCTGATCTGCTGTACTAGACACACGGTACTGAACGGCCTCCTGATCCCCCTGATCTGTTGTACCAGACATAACGGTACTGAACGGCCTCCTGATCCCCCTGATCTGCTGCACCAGACACACGGTACTGAACGGCCTCCTGATCCCCCTGATCTGTTGTACCAGACATAACGGTACTGAACGGCCTCCTGATCCCCCTGATGTGCTGTACCAGACACACGGTACTGAACGGCCTCCTGATCCCCCTGATCTGCTGTACCAGACACACGGTACTGAAAGGCCTCCTGATCCCCCTGAGCTGCTGTACCAGACACACGGTACTGAACGGCCTCCTGATCCTCCTGATCTGCTGTACCAGAGACAAGGTATTGAACGGCCTCCTGATCCCCCTGATCTGCTGTACCAGACACACGGTACTGAACGGCCTCCTGATCCCCCTGATCTGCTGTACCAGACACACGGTACTGAACGGCCTCCTGATCCTCCTGATGTGCTGTACCAGACACACGGTACTGAACGGCCTCCTGATCCCCCTGATCTGCTGTACTAGACACACGGTACTGAACGGCCTCCTGATCCCGCTGATCTGCTGTACCAGACACACGGTTCTGAACGGCCTCCTGATCCCCCTGATCTGCTGTACCAGTCACACGGTACTGACGGGCCTCCTGATCCTCCTGAGCTGCTGTACCAGACACACGGTACTGAACGGCCTCCTGATCCTCCTGATCTGCTATACCAGACACACGGTACTGAACGGCCTCCTGATCCCCCTCATCTGCTGTACCAGACACACGGTACTGAACGGTCTCCTGATCCTCCTGATCTGGTGTACCAGACACACGGGACTGAAGGGCCTCCTGATCCCCCTGATCTGCTGTACTAGACACACGGTGCTGAACGGCCTCCTGATCCTCCTGATCTGCTGTACCAGACACACGGTACTGAAGGGGGTCCTGATCCCCCTGATCTGCTGTACCAGACACACGGTACTGAACGGCCTCCTGATCGCCCTGATCTGCTGTACCAGAAACACGGTACTGAACGGTCTCCTGTTCCCTCTGATCTGCTGTACTAGACACACGGTACTGAACGGCCTCCTGATCCCCCTGATCTGTTGTACCAGACATAACGGTACTGAACGGCCTCCTGATCCCCCTGATCTGCTGCACCAGACACACGGTACTGAACGGCCTCCTGATCCCCCTGATCTGTTGTACCAGACATAACGGTACTGAACGGCCTCCTGATCCCCTGATCTGCTGTACCAGACACACGGTACTGAAAGGCCTCCTGATCCCCCTGAGCTGCTGTACCAGACACACGGTACTGAACGGCCTCCTGATCCTCCTGATCTGCTGTACCAGAGACAAGGTATTGAACGGCCTCCTGATCCCCCTGATCTGCTGTACCAGACACACGGTACTGAACGGCCTCCTGATCCCCCTGATCTGCTGTGCCAGACACACGGTACTGAACGGCCTCCTGATCCTCCTGATCTGCTGTACCAGACACACGGTACTGAACGGCCTCCCGATCCCCCTGATCTGCTGTACCAGACACACGGTACTGAACGGCCTCCTGTTCACCCTGATCTGCTGTACCAGACACACGGTACTGAACGGCCTCCTGATCCCCCTGATCTGTTGTACCAGAATAACGGTACTGAACGGCCTCCTGATCCCCTGATCTGCTGTACCAGACACACGGTACTGAAAGGCCTCCTGATCCCCCTGAGCTGCTGTACCAGACACACGGTACTGAACGGCCTCCTGATCCTCCTGATCTGCTGTACCAGAGACAAGGTATTGAACGGCCTCCTGATCCCCCTGATCTGCTGTACCAGACACACGGTACTGAACGGCCTCCTGATCCCCCTGATCTGCTGTACCAGACACACGGTACTGAACGGCCTCCTGATTCTCCTGATCTGCTGTACCAGACACACGGTACTGAACGGCCTCCCGATCCCCCTGATCTGCTGTACCAGACACACGGTACTGAACGGCCTCCTGTTCACCCTGATCTGCTGTACCAGACACACGGTACTGAACGGCCTCCTGATCCCCCTGATCTGCTGTACTAGACACACGATACTGAACGGCCTCCTGATCCCGCTGATCTGCTGTACCAGACACACGGTTCTGAACGGCCTCCTGATCCCCCTGATCTGCTGTACCAGACACACGGTACTGAACGGCCTCCTGACCCCCTGATCTGCTGTGCCAGACACACGGTACTGAACGGCATCCTAATCCCCCTCATCTGCTGTACTAGACACAAGATACTGAACGGCCTCCTGATCCTCCTGATCTGGTGTACCAGACACACGGTACTGAAGGGCCTCCTGATCCCCCTGATCTGCTGTACCAGACACACGTAACTGAACGGCCTCCTGATCCCCCTGATCTGCTGTACCAGACACACGGTACTGAACGGCCTCCTGTTCACCCTGATCTGCTGTACCAGGCACACGGTACTGAACGGCCTCCTGATCCCCCTGATCTGCTGTACTAGACACACGATACTGAACGGCCTCCTGATCCCGCTGATCTGCTGTACCAGACACACGGTTCTGAACGGCCTCCTGATCCCCCTGATCTGCTGTACCAGACACACGGTACTGAACGGCCTCCTGACCCCCTGATCTGCTGTGCCAGACACACGGTACTGAACGGCATCCTAATCCCCCTCATCTGCTGTACTAGACACAAGATACTGAACGGCCTCCTGATCCTCCTGATCTGCTGTACCAGGCACACGGTACTGAACGGCCTCCTGATCCTCCTGATCTGCTGTACCAGACACACGGTACTGAAGGGGCTCCTGATCCCCCTGATCTGCTGTACCAGACACACGGTACTGAACGGCCTCCTGATCGCCCTGATCTGCTGTACCAGAAACACTGTACTGAACGGTCTCCTGTTCCCTCTGATCTGCTGTACTAGACACACGGTACTGAACGGCCTCCTGATCCCCCTGATCTGTTGTACCAGACATAACGGTACTGAACGGCCTCCTGATCCCCCTGATCTGCTGCACCAGACACACGGTACTGAACGGCCTCCTGATCACCCTGATCTGTTGTACCAGACATAACGGTACTGAACGGCCTCCTGATCCCCCTGATGTGCTGTAACAGACACACGGTACTGAACGGCCTCCTGATCCCCCTGATCTGCTGTACCAGACACACGGTACTGAAAGGCCTCCTGATCCCCCTGAGCTGCTGTACCAGACACACGGTACTGAACGGCCTCCTGATCCTCCTGATCTGCTGTACCAGAGACAAGGTATTGAACGGCCTCCTGATCCCCCTGATCTGCTGTACCAGACACACGGTACTGAACGGCCTCCTGATCCCCCTGATCTGCTGTACCAGACACACGGTACTGAACGGCCTCCTGATCCTCCTGATGTGCTGTACCAGACACACGGTACTGAACGGCCTCCTGATCCCCCTGATCTGCTGTACTAGACACACGGTACTGAACGGCCTCCTGATCCCGCTGATCTGCTGTACCAGACACACGGTTCTGAACGGCCTCCTGATCCCCCTGATCTGCTGTACCAGTCACACGGTACTGACGGGCCTCCTGATCCTCCTGAGCTGCTGTACCAGACACACGGTACTGAACGGCCTCCTGATCCTCCTGATCTGCTATACTAGACACACGGTACTGAACGGCCTCCTGATCCCTCTGATCTGCTGTACTAGACACACGGTACTGAACGGCCTCCTGATCTCCCTGATCTGTTGTACCAGACATAACGGTACTGTACGGCCTCCTGATCACCCTGATCTGCTGTACCAGACACACGGTACTGAAGGTCCTCCTGAACCCCCTGAATTTCTGCACCAGACACACGGTACTGAACGGCCTCCTGATCCTCCTGATCTGCTGTACCAGACACACGGTACTGAACGGCCTCCTGATCCCCCTCATCTGCTGTACCAGACACACGGTACTGAACGGTCTCCTGATCCTCCTGATCTGGTGTACCAGACACACGGGACTGAAGGGCCTCCTGATCCCCCTGATCTGCTGTACTAGACACACGGTGCTGAACGGCCTCCTGATCCTCCTGATCTGCTGTACCAGACACACGGTACTGAAGGGGGTCCTGATCCCCCTGATCTGCTGTACCAGACACACGGTACTGAACGACCTCCTGATCGCCCTGATCTGCTGTACCAGAAACACGGTACTGAACGGTCTCCTGTTCCCTCTGATCTGCTGTACTAGACACACGGTACTGAACGGCCTCCTGATCCCCCTGATCTGTTGTACCAGACATAACGGTACTGAACGGCCTCCTGATCCCCCTGATCTGCTGCACCAGACACACGGTACTGAACGGCCTCCTGATCCCCCTGATCTGTTGTACCAGACATAACGGTACTGAACGGCCTCCTGATCCCCTGATCTGCTGTACCAGACACACGGTACTGAAAGGCCTCCTGATCCCCCTGAGCTGCTGTACCAGACACACGGTACTGAACGGCCTCCTGATCCTCCTGATCTGCTGTACCAGAGACAAGGTATTGAACGGCCTCCTGATCCCCCTGATCTGCTGTACCAGACACACGGTACTGAACGGCCTCCTGATCCCCCTGATCTGCTGTGCCAGACACACGGTACTGAACGGCCTCCTGATCCTCCTGATCTGCTGTACCAGACACACGGTACTGAACGGCCTCCCGATCCCCCTGATCTGCTGTACCAGACACACGGTACTGAACGGCCTCCTGTTCACCCTGATCTGCTGTACCAGACACACGGTACTGAACGGCCTCCTGATCCCCCTGATCTGTTGTACCAGAATAACGGTACTGAACGGCCTCCTGATCCCCTGATCTGCTGTACCAGACACACGGTACTGAAAGGCCTCCTGATCCCCCTGAGCTGCTGTACCAGACACACGGTACTGAACGGCCTCCTGATCCTCCTGATCTGCTGTACCAGAGACAAGGTATTGAACGGCCTCCTGATCCCCCTGATCTGCTGTACCAGACACACGGTACTGAACGGCCTCCTGATCCCCCTGATCTGCTGTACCAGACACACGGTACTGAACGGCCTCCTGATTCTCCTGATCTGCTGTACCAGACACACGGTACTGAACGGCCTCCCGATCCCCCTGATCTGCTGTACCAGACACACGGTACTGAACGGCCTCCTGTTCACCCTGATCTGCTGTACCAGACACACGGTACTGAACGGCCTCCTGATCCCCCTGATCTGCTGTACTAGACACACGATACTGAACGGCCTCCTGATCCCGCTGATCTGCTGTACCAGACACACGGTTCTGAACGGCCTCCTGATCCCCCTGATCTGCTGTACCAGACACACGGTACTGAACGGCCTCCTGACCCCCTGATCTGCTGTGCCAGACACACGGTACTGAACGGCATCCTAATCCCCCTCATCTGCTGTACTAGACACAAGATACTGAACGGCCTCCTGATCCTCCTGATCTGGTGTACCAGACACACGGTACTGAAGGGCCTCCTGATCCCCCTGATCTGCTGTACCAGACACACGTAACTGAACGGCCTCCTGATCCTCCTGATCTGCTGTACCAGACACACGGTACTGAACGGCCTCCTGATCCCCTTGATCTGCTGTACCAGACACACGGTACTGAACGGCCTCCTGTTCACCCTGATCTGCTGTACCAGACACACGGTACTGAACGGCCTCCCGATCCACCTGATCTGCTGTACCAGACACACGGTACTGAACGGCCTCCTGACCCCCTGATCTGCTGTACCAGACACACGGTACTGAACGGCCTCCTGATCCCCCTGATCTGCTGTACTAGACACACGGTACTGAACGGCCTCCTGATCCCCCTGATCTTCAGTACCAGACACACGGCACTGAAGGGGCTCCTGATCCCCCTGATCTGCTGTACCAGACACACGGTACGGAATGGCCTCCTGATCCCCCTGATCTGCTGTACGAGACACAAGGTACTGGACAGCCTCCTGACCCCCCTGATCTGCTGTACCAGACACACGGTACTGGACGGCCTCCTGATCCCCCTGATCTGCTGTACCAGACACAAGGTACTGAACGGCCTCCTGATCCCCCTGATCTGCTGTACTAGACACACGGTACTGAACGGCCTCCTGATCACCCTGATCTGCTGTACCAGGCACACGGTACTGAAGGACCTCCTGATCCCCATGATCTGCTGCACCAGACACACGGTACTGAACGTCCTCCTGATCCCCCTGATCTGCTGTACCAGGCACACGGTACTGAACGGCCTCCTGATCCTCCTGATCTGCTGCACCAGACACACGGTACTGAACGGCCTCCTGATCCCCCTGATCTGTTGTACCAGACATAACGGTACTGAACGGCCTCCTGATCCCCCTGATCTGCTGTACCAGACACACGGTACTGAACGGCCTCCTGATCCCCCTGATCTGCTGTACCACACACACGGTACTGAAAGGCCTCCTGATCCCCCTGAGCTGCTGTACCAGACACACGGTACTGAACGGCCTCCTGATCCTCCTGATCTGCTGTACCAGAGACAAGGTATTGAACGGCCTCCTGATCCCCCTGATCTGCTGTACCAGACACACGGTACTGAACGGCCTCCTGATCCCCATGATCTGCTGTACCAGACACACGGTACTGAACGGCCTCCTGGTCCTCCTGATCTGCTGTACCAGACACACGGTACTGAACGGCCTCCTGATCCCCCTGATCTGCTGTACTAGACACACGGTACTGAACGGCCTCCTGATCCCGCTCATCTGCTGTACCAGACACACGGTTCTGAACGGCCTCCTGATCCCCCTGATCTGCTGTACCAGTCACACGGCACTGACGGGCCTCCTGATCCTCCTGAGCTGCTGTACCAGACACACGGTACTGAACGGCCTCCTGATCTGCTATACTAGACACACGGTACTGAACGGCCTCCTGATCCCTCTGATCTGCTGTACTAGACACACGGTACTCAACGGCCTCCTGATCTCCCTGATCTGTTGTACCAGACATAACGGTACTGTACGGCCTCCTGATCACCCTGATCTGCTGTACCAGACACACGGTACTGAAGGTCCTCCTGAACCCCCTGATCTGCTGCACCAGACACACGGTACTGAACGGCCTCCTGATCCTCCTGATCTGCTGTACCAGACACACGGTACTGAACGGCCTCCTGATCCCCCTCATCTGCTGTACCAGACACACGGTACTGAACGGCCTCCTGATCCTCCTGATCTGGTGTACCAGACACACGGTACTGAAGGGCCTCCTGATCCCCCTGATCTGCTGTACTAGACACACGGTGCTGAACGGCCTCCTGATCCTCCTGATCTGCTGTACCAGACACACGGTACTGAAGGGGCTCCTGATCCCCCTGATCTGCTGTACCAGACACACGGTACTGAACGGCCTCCTGATCGCCCTGATCTGCTGTACCAGAAACACGGTACTGAACGGTCTCCTGTTCCCTCTGATCTGCTGTACTAGACACACGGTACTGAACGGCCTCCTGATCCCCCTGATCTGTTGTACCAGACATAACCGTACTGAACGGCCTCCTGATCCCCCTGATCTGCTGCACCAGACACACGGTACTGAACGGCCTCCTGATCCCCCTGATCTGTTGTACCAGACATAACGGTACTGAACGGCCTCCTGATCCCCTGATCTGCTGTACCAGACACACGGTACTGAAAGGCCTCCTGATCCCCCTGAGCTGCTGTACCAGACACACGGTACTGAACGGCCTCCTGATCCTCCTGATCTGCTGTACCAGAGACAAGGTATTGAACGGCCTCCTGATCCCCCTGATCTGCTGTACCAGACACACGGTACTGAACGGCCTCCTGATCCCCCTGATCTGCTGTACCAGACACACGGTACTGAACGGCCTCCTGATCCTCCGGATCTGCTGTACCAGACACACGGTACTGAACGGCCTCCCGATCCCCCTGATCTGCTGTACCAGACAAACGGTACTGAACGGCCTCCTGTTCACCCTGATCTGCTGTACCAGACACACGGTACTGAACGGGCTCCTGATCCCCCTGATCTGCTGTACTAGACACACGGTACTGAACGGCCTCCTGATCCCGCTGATCTGCTGTACCAGACACACGGTTCTGAACGGCCTCCTGATCCCCCTGATCTGCTGTACCAGACACACGGTACTGAACGGCCCCCTGACCCCCTCATCTGCTGTGCCAGACACACGGTACTGAACGGCCTCCTGATCCCCCTCATCTGCTGTACTAGACACAAGATACTGAACGGCCTCCTGATCCTCCTGATCTGGTGTATCAGACACACGGTACTGAAGGGCCTCCTGATCCCCCTGATCTGCTGTACCAGACACACGTAACTGAACGGCCTCCTGATCCTCCTGATCTGCTGTACCAGACACACGGTACTGAACTTCCTCATGATCCCCCTGATCTGCTGTACCAGAAACACGGTACTGAACGGCCTCCTGTTCACCCTGATCTGCTGTACCAGACACACGGTACTGAACGGCCTCCCGATCCCCCTGATCTGCTGTGCCAGACACACGGTACTGAACGGCTTCCTGACCCCCTGATCTGCTGTACCAGACACACGGTACTGAACGGCCTCCTGACCCCCTGATCTGCTGTGCCAGACACACGGTACTGAACGGCCTCCTGATCCCCCTCATCTGCTGTACTAGACACAAGATACTGAACTGCCTCCTGATCCTCCTGATCTGGTGTATCAGACACACGGTACTGAAGGGCCTCCTGATCCCCCTGATCTGCTGTACCAGACACACGTAACTGAACGGCCTCCTGATCCTCCTGATCTGCTGTACCAGACACACGGTACTGAACGGCCTCCTGATCCCCCTGATCTGCTGTACCAGACACACGGTACTGAACGGCCTCCTGTTCACCCTGATCTGCTGTACCAGACACACGGTACTGAACGGCCTCCCGATCCCCCTGATCTGCTGTACCAGACACACGGTACTGAACGGCCTCCTGACCCCCTGATCTGCTGTACCAGACACACGGTACTGAACGGCCTCCTGATCCCCCTGATCTGCTGTACTAGACACACGGTACTGAACGGCCTCCTGATCCCCCTGATCTTCAGTACCAGACACACGGCACTGAAGGGGCTCCTGATCCCCCTGATCTGCTGTACCAGACACACGGTACTGAACGGCCTCCTGATCCCCCTGATCTCCTGTACCAGACACACGGTACTGAAAGGCCTCCTGATCCCCCTGAGCTTCTGTACAAGACACACGGTACTGAACGGCCTCCTGATCCTCCTGATCTGCTGTACCAGAGACAAGGTATTGAACGGCCTCCTGATCCCCCTGATCTGCTGTACCAGACACACGGTACTGAACGGCCTCCTGATCCTCCTGATCTGCTGTACCAGAGACAAGGTATTGAACGGCCTCCTGATCCCCCTGATCTGCTGTACCAGACACACGGTACTGAACGGCCTCCTGATCCCCCTGATCTGCTGTACCAGACACACGGTACTGAACGGCCTCCTGATCCTCCTGATCTGCTGTACCAGTCACACGGTACTGAACGGCCTCCTGATCTGCTGTACCAGTCACACGGTACTGAACGGCCTCCTGATCCTCCTGATCTGCTGTACCAGACACACGGTACTGAACGGCCTCCTGATCCTCCTGATCTGCTGTACCAGTCACACGGTACTGAACGGCCTCCTGATCTGCTGTACCAGTCACACGATACTGAACGGCCTCCTGATCCTCCTGATCTGCTGTACCAGACACACGGTACTGAACGGCCTCCTGATCCCCCTGATCTGCTGCACCAGACACACGGTACTGGACCGCCTCCTGATCCCCCTGATCTGCTATACCAGACACACGGTACTGAACGGCCTCCTGCTCCCCCTGATCTGCTGTACCAGACACACGGTACTGAAGAGCCTGCTGATCCTCCTGAGCTGCTGTACCAGACACACGGTACTGAACGGCCTCCTGATCCTCCTGATCTGCTATACCAGACACACGGTACTGAACGGCCTCCTGCTCCCCCTGATCTGCTGTACCAGACACACGGTACTGAACGGCCTCCTGATCCCCCTGATCTGCTGTACCAGACACAAGATACTGAATGGCCTCCTGATCCACCTGATCTGCTGTACTAGACACACGGTACTGAACGGACTCCTGATCGCCCTGATCTGCTGTACCAGACACACGGTACTGAACGGCCTCCTGATCCCTCTGATCTGCTGTACTAGACACACGGTACTGAACGGCCTCCTGATCCCCCTGATCTGCTGTAACAGACACACAGTACTGAACGGCCTCCTGATCCCCCTCATCTGCTGTACCAGGCACACGGTACTGAACGGCCTCCTGATCCCCCTCATCTGCTGTACCAGGCACACGGTACTGAACGGCCTCCTGATCCTCCTGATCTGCTGCACCAGACACACGGTACTGAACGGCCTCCTGACCCCCCTGATCTGCTGTAACAGACACACAGTACTGAACGGCCTCCTGATCCCCCTCATCTGCTGTACCAGGCACACGGTACTGAACGGCCTCCTGATCCTTCTGATCTGCTGTACCAGACACACGGTACTGAACGGCCTCCTGATCCCCCTCATCTGCTGTACCAGACACACGGTACTGAACGGCCTCCTGATCCTCCTGATCTGGTGTACCAGACACACGGTACTGAAGGGCCTCCTGATCCCCCTGATCTGCTGTACTAGACACACGGAGCTGAACGGCCTCCTGATCCCCCTGATCTGCTGCACCAGACACACGGTAATGAACGTCCTCCTGATCCCCCTGATCTGCTGTACCAGGCACACGGTACTGAACGGCCTCCTGATCCTCCTGATCTGCTGTACCAGACACACGGTACTGAACGGCCTCCTGATCCCCCTCATCTGCTGTACCAGACACACGGTACTGAACGGCCTCCTGATCCTCCTGATCTGGTGTACCAGACACACGGCACTGAAGGGCCTCCTGATCCCCCTGATCTGCTGTACTAGACACACGGAGCTGAACGGCCTCCTGATCCCCCTGATCTGCTGCACCAGACACACGGTAATGAACGTCCTCCTGATCCCCCTGATCTGCTGTACCAGGCACACGGTACTGAACGGCCTCCTGATCCTCCTGATCTGCTGTACCAGACACACGGTACTGAAGGGGCTCCTGATCCCCCTGATCTGCTGTACCAGACACACGTTACTGAACGGCCTCCTGATCGCCCAGATCTGCTGTACCAGAAACACGGTACTGAACGGTCTCCTGTTCCCTCTGATCTGCTGTACTAGACACACGGTACTGAACGGCCTCCTGATCCCCCTGATCTGTTGTACCAGACATAACGGTACTGAACGGCCTCCTGATCCCCCTGATCTGCTGCACCAGACACACGGTACTGAACGGCCTCCTGATCCCCCTGATCTGCTGCACCAGACACACGGTAATGAACGTCGTCCTGATCCCCCTGATCTGCTGTACCAGGCACACGGTACTGAACGGCCTCCTGATCCTCCTGATCTGCTGTACCAGACACACGGTACTGAAGGGGCTCCTGATCCCCCTGATCTGCTGTACCAGACACACGGTACTGAACGGCCTCCTGATCGCCCTGATCTGCTGTACCAGAAACACGGTACTGAACGGTCTCCTGTTCCCTCTGATCTGCTGTACTAGACACACGGTACTGAACGGCCTCCTGATCCCCCTGACCTGTTGTACCAGACATAACGGTACTGAACGGCCTCCTGATCCCCCTGATCTGCTGCACCAGACACACGGTACTGAACGGCCTCCTCATCCCCCTGATCTGCTGTACCAGAAACACGGTACTGAACGGTCTCCTGTTCCCTCTGATCTGCTGTACTAGACACACGGTACTGAACGGCCTCCTGATCCCCCTGACCTGTTGTACCAGACACACGGTACTGAACGGCCTCCTGATCCCCCTGATCTGCTGCACCAGACACACGGTACAGAACGGCCTCCTCATCCCCCTGATCTGTTGTACCAGACATAACGGTACTGAACGGCCTCCTGATCCCGCTGATCTGCTGTACCAGACACACGGTACTGAACGGCCTCCTGATCCACCTGATCTGCTGTACCAGACACACGGTACTGAAGGGCCTCCTGATCCTCCTGAGCTGCTGTACCAGACACACGGTACTGAACGGCCTCCTCATCCCCCTGATCTGTTGTACCAGACATAACGGTACTGAACGGCCTCCTGATCCCCTGATCTGCTGTACCAGACACACGGTACTGAACGGCCTCCTGATCCTCCTGATCTGCTGTACCAGACACACGGTACTGAACGGCCTCCTGATCCCGCTGAACTGCTGTACTAGACACACGGTACTGAACGGCCTCCTGATCCCGCTGATCTGCTGTACCAGACACACGGTACTGAACGGCCTCCTGATCCACCTGATCTGCTGTACCAGACACACGGTACTGAACGGCCTCCTGATCCACCTCATCTGCTGTACCAGTCACACTGTACTGAACGGCCTCCTGATCCTCCTGATCTGCTGTACCAGACACACGGTACTGAAGGACCTCCTGATCCCCCTGATCTGCTGCACCAGACACACGGTATTGAACGTCCTCCTGATCCCCCTGATCTGCTGTACCAGGCACACGGTACTGAACGGCCTCCTGATCCTCCTGATCTGCTGTACCAGACACACGGTACTGAAGGGGCTCCTGATCCCCCTGATCTGCTGTACCAGACACACGGTACTGAACGGCCTCATGATCGCCCTGATCTGCTGTACCAGAAACACGGTACTGAACGGTCTCCTTTTCCCTCTGATCTGCTGTACTAGACACACGGTACTGAACGGCCTCCTGATCCCCCTGACCTGTTGTACCAGACATAACGGTACTGAACGGCCTCCTGATCCCCATGATCTGCTGCACCAGACACACGGTACTGAACGGCCTCCTCATCGCCCTGATCTGCTGTACCAGAAACACGGTACTGAACGGTCTCCTGTTCCCTCTGATCTGCTGTACTAGACACACGGTACTGAACGGCTTCCTGATCCCCCTGACCTGTTGTACCAGACATAACGGTACTGAACGGCCTCCTGATCCCCCTGATCTGCTGCACCAGACACACGGTACTGAACGGCCTCCTCATCCCCTGATCTGTTGTACCAGACATAACGGTACTGAACGGCCTCCTGATCCCCTGATCTGCTGTACCAGACACACGGTACTGAACGGCCTCATCATCCCCCTGATCTGTTGTACCAGACATAACGGTACTGAACGGCCTCCTGATCCCCTGATCTGCTGTACCAGACACACGCTCCTGAACGGCCTCCTGATCCCCCTGATCTGCTGTACCAGACACACGGTACTGAACGGCCTCCTGATCCTCCTGATCTGCTGTACCAGACACACGGTACTGAACGGCCTCCTGATCCCGCTGATCTGCTGTACTAGACACACGGTACTGAACGGCCTCCTGATCCCGCTGATCTGCTGTACCAGACACACGGTACTGAACGGCCTCCTGATCCACCTGATCTGCTGTACCAGACACACGGTACTGAAGGGCCTCCTGATCCTCCTGAGCTGCTGTACCAGACACACGGTACTGAACGGCCTCCTGATCCTCCTGATCTGCTATACCAGACACACGGTACTGAACGGCCTCCTGCTCCCCCTGATCTGCTGTACCAGACACACGGTACTGAACGGCCTCCTGATCCCCCTGATCTGCTGTACCAGACACAAGATACTGAATGGCCTTCTGATCCACCTGATCTGCTGTACTAGACACACGGTACTGAACGGCCTCCTGATCGCCCTGATCTGCTGTACCAGACACACGGTACTGAACGGCCTCCTGATCCCTCTGATCTGCTGTACTAGACACACGGTACTGAACGGCCTCATGATCCCCCTGATCTGCTGTAACAGACACACAGTACTGAACGGCCTCCTGATCCCCCTCATCTGCTGTACCAGGCACACGGTACTGAACGGCCTCCTGATCCTCCTGATCTGCTGTACCAGACACACGGTACTGAACGGCCTCCTGACCCCCTGATCTGCTGTACCAGAGACACGGTACTGAACGGCCTCCTGATCCCCCTGATCTGCTGTACCAGGCACACGGTACTGAACGGCCTCCTGATCCCCCTGATCTGCTGTACCAGACACACGGTACTGAAGGGGCTCCTGATCCCCCTGATCTGCTGTACCAGACACACGGTACGGAACGGCCTCCTGATCCCCCTGATCTGCTGTACGAGACACAAGGTACTGGACAGCCTCCTGATCCCCCTGATCTGCTCTACCAGACACACGGTACTGATCGGCCTCCTGATCCCCCTGATCTGCTGTACCAGGCACAAGGTACTGGACGGCCGCCTGATCCCCCTGATCTGCTGTACCAGACACACGGTACGGAACGGCCTCCTGATCCCCCTGATCTGCTGTACCAGACACACGGTACTGAACGGCCTCCTGATCCCCCTGATCTTCTGTAACAGACACACGGTACTGAAGGATCTCCTGATCCCCCTGATCTGCTGTACCAGACACACGGTACTAAACGGCCTCCTGATCCCCCTGATCTGCTGTAACAGACACACGGTACTGAAGGATCTCCTGATCCCCCTGATCTGCTGTACCAGACACACGGTACTGACCGGCCTCCTGATCGCCCTGATCTGCAGTACCAGACATACGGTACTGAACGGCCTCCTGATCCCCCTGATCTGCTGTACCAGACACACGGTACTGAACGGCCTCCTGATCCTCCTGATCTGCTGTACCAGACACACGGTACTGAACGGCCTCCTGATCCCCCTGATCTGCTGTACTAGACACACGGTACTGAACGGCCTCCTGATCCTCCTGATCTGCTGTACCAGACACACGGTACTGAACGGCCTCCTGATCCCCCTGACCTGCTGTACCAGACACACGGTACTGAAGGGGCTCCTGATCCCCCTGATCTGCTGTACCAGACACACGGTAATGAACGTCCTCCTGATCCCCCTGATCTGCTGTACCAGGCACACGGTACTGAACGGCCTCCTGATCCTCCTGATCTGCTGTACCAGACACACGGTACTGAAGGACCTCCTGACCCCCCTGATCTGCTGCACCAGACACTCGGTAATGAACGTCCTCCTGATCCCCCTGATCTGCTGTACCAGGCAAACGGTACTGAACGGCCTCCTGATCCCCCTGATCTGCTGTACCAGACACACGGTACTGAAGGGGCTCCTGATCCCCCTGATCTGCTGTACCAGACATACGGTACTGAACGGCCTCCTGATCGCCCTGATCTGCTGTACCAGAAACACGGTACTGAACGGTCTCCTGTTCCCTCTGATCTGCTGTACTTGACACACGGTACTGAACGGCCTCCTGATCCCCCTGATCTGTTGTACCAGACATAACGGTACTGAACGGCCTCCTGATCCCCCTGATCTGCTGCACCAGGCACATGGTACTGAACGGCCTCCTGATCCCTCTGATCTGTTGTACCAGTCATAACGGTACTGAACGGCCTCCTGATCCCCTGATCTGCTGTACCAGACACACGGTACTGAACGGCCTCCTGATCCCCCTGATCTGCTGTACCAGACACACGGTACTGAAAGGCCTCCTGATCCCCCTGATCTGCTGTACCAGACACACTGTACTGAACGGCCTCCTGATCCCCCTGATCTGCTGTACCAGACACACGGTACTGAACGGCCTCCTGATCCTCCTGATCTGCTGTACCAGTCACACGGTACTGAACGGCCTCCTGATCCCCCTGATCTGCTGTACCAGTCACACGGTACTGAACGGCCTCCTGATCCTCCTGATCTGCTGTACCAGACACACGGTACTGAACGGCCTCCTGATCCCCCTGATCTGCTGTACCAGACACACGGTACTGAACGGCCTCCTGATCCCCCTGATCTGCTGTACCAGACACACGGTATTGGACCGCCTCCTGATCCCCCTGATCTGCTGTACTAGACACACGGTACTGAACGGCCTCCTGATCCCGCTGATCTGCTGTACCAGACACACGGTTCTGAACGGCCTCCTGATCCCCCTGATCTGCTGTACCAGACACACGGTACTGAAGGGCCTGCTGATCCTCCTGAGCTGCTGTACCAGACACACGGTACTGAAGGGCCTGCTGATCCTCCTGAGCTGCTGTACCAGACACACGGTACTGAACGGCCTCCTGATCCTCCTGATCTGCTATACCAGACACACGGTACTGAACGGCCTCCTGCTCCCCCTGATCTGCTGTACCAGACACACGGTACTGAACGGCCTCCTGATCCCCCTGATCTGCTGTACCAGACACAAGACACTGAATGGCCTCCTGATCCACCTGATCTGCTGTACTAGACACACGGTACTGAACGGCCTCCTGATCGCCCTGATCTGCTGTACCAGACACACGGTACTGAACGGCCTCCTGATCCCTCTGATCTGCTGTACTACACACACGGTACTGAACGGCCTCCTGATCCCCCTGATCTGCTGCAACAGACACACAGTACTGAACGGCCTCCTGATCCCCCTCATCTGCTGTACCAGGCACACGGTACTGAACGGCCTCCTGATCCCCCTCATCTGCTGTACCAGGCACACGGTACTGAACGGCCTCCTGATACTCCTGATCTGCTGCACCACACACACGGTACTGAAAGGCCTCCTGATCCCCCTGAGCTGCTGTACCAGACACACGGTACTGAACGGCCTCCTGATCCTCCTGATCTGCTGTACCAGAGACAAGGTATTGAACGGCCTCCTGATCCCCCTGATCAGCTGTACCAGACACACGGTACTGAACGGCCTCCTGATCCCACTGATCTGCTGTACCAGACACACGGTACTGAACGGCCTCCTGATCCTCCTGATCTGCTGTACCAGTCACACGGTACTGAACGGCCTCCTGATCCCCCTGATCTGCTGTACCAGTCACACGGTACTGAACGGCCTCCTGATCCTCCTGATCTGCTGTACCAGACACACGGTACTGAACGGCCTCCTGATCCCCCTGATCTGCTGTACCAGACACACGGTACTGAACGGCCTCCTGATCCCCCTGATCTGCTGCACCAGACACACGGTACTGGACCGCCTCCTGATCCCCCTGATCTGCTGTACTAGACACACGGTACTGAACGGCCTCCTGATCCCGCTGATCTGCTGTACCAGACACACGGTTCTGAACGGCCTCCTGATCCCCCTGATCTGCTGTACCAGACACACGGTACTGAAGGGCCTGCTGATCCTCCTGAGCTGCTGTACCAGACACACGGTACTGAACGGCCTCCTGATCCTCCTGATCTGCTATACCAGACACACGGTACTGAACGGCCTCCTGCTCCCCCTGATCTGCTGTACCAGACACACGGTACTGAACGGCCTCCTGATCCCCCTTATCTGCTGTACCAGACACAAGATACTGAATGGCCTCCTGATCAACCTGATCTGCTGTACTAGACACACGGTACTGAACGGCCTCCTGATCCCCCTGATCTGCTGTAACAGACACACAGTACTGAACGGCCTCCTGATCCCCCTCATCTGCTGTACCAGGCACACGGTACTGAACGGCCTCCTGATCCCCCTCATCTGCTGTACGAGGCACACGGTACTGAACGGCCTCCTGCTCCCCCTGATCTGCTGTACCAGACACACGGTACTGAACGGACTCCTGATCCCCCTGATCTGCTGTACCAGACACAAGATACTGAATGGCCTCCTGATCCACCTGATCTGCTGTACTAGACACACGGTACTGAACGGCCTCCTGATCGCCCTGATCTGCTGTACCAGACACACGGTACTGAACGGCCTCCTGATCCCTCTGATCTGCTGTACTAGACACACGGTACTGAACGGCCTCCTGATCCCCCTGATCTGCTGTAACAGACACACAGTACTGAACGGCCTCCTGATCCCCCTCATCTGCTGTACCAGGCACACGGTACTGAACGGCCTCCTGATCCCCCTCATCTGCTGTACCAGGCACACGGTACTGAAGTGCCTCCCGATCCTCCTGATCTGCTGCACCAGACACACGGTACTGAACGGCCTCCTGATCCCCCTGATCTGCTGTAACAGACACACAGTACTGAACGGCGTCCTGATCCCCCTCATCTGCTGTACCAGGCACACGGTACTGAACGGCCTCCTGATCCTCCTGATCTGCTGTACCAGACACACGGTACTGAACGGCCTCCTGATCCCACTCATCTGCTGTACCAGACACACGGTACTGAACGGCCTCCTGATCCTCCTGATCTGGTGTACCAGACACACGGTACTGAAGGGCCTCCTGATCCCCCTGATCTGCTGTACTAGACACACGGTGCTGAACGGCCTCCTGATCCCCCTGATCTGCTGCACCAGACACACGGTAATGAACGTCCTCCTGATCCCCCTGATCTGCTGTACCAGGCACACGGTACTGAACGGCCTCCTGATCCTCCTGATCTGCTGTACCAGACACAGGGTACTGAAGGGGCTCCTGATCCCCCTGATCTGCTGTACCAGACACACGGTACTGAACGGCCTCCTGATCGCCCTGATCTGCTGTACCAGAAACACGGTACTGAACGGTCTCCTGTTCCCTCTGATCTGCTGTACTAGACACACGGTACTGAACGGCCTCCTGATCCCCCTGATCTGTTGTACCAGACATAACGGTACTGAACGGCCGCCTGATCCCCCTGATCTGCTGCACCAGACACACGGTACTGAACGGCCTCCTGATCCCCCTGATCTGTTGTACCAGACATAACGGTACTGAACGGCCTCCTGATCCCCTGATCTGCTGTATCAGACACACGGTACTGAACGGCCTCCTGATCCCCCTGATCTGCTGTACCAGACACACGGTACTGAAAGGCCTCCTGATCCCCCTGAGCTGCTGTACCAGACACACGGTACTGAACGGCCTCCTGATCCTCCTGATCTGCTGTACCAGAGACAAGGTATTGAACGGCCTCCTGATCCCCCTGATCTGCTGTACCAGACACACGGTACTGAACGGCCTCCTGATCCCCCTGATCTGCTGTACCAGACACACGGTACTGAACGGCCTCCTGATCCTCCTGATCTGCTGTACCAGTCACACGGTACTGAACGGCCTCCTGATCCCCCTGATCTGCTGTACCAGTCACACGGTACTGAACGGCCTCCTGATCCTCCTGATCTGCTGTACCAGACACACGGTACTGAACGGCCTCCTGATCCCCCTGATCTGCTGTACCAGACACACGGTACTGAACGGCCTCCTGATCCCCCTGATCTGCTGTACCAGACACACGGTATTGGACCGCCTCCTGATCCCCCTGATCTGCTGTACTAGACACACGGTACTGAACGGCCTCCTGATCACGCTGATCTGCTGTACCAGACACACGGTTCTGAACGGCCTCCTGATCCCCCTGATCTGCTGTACCAGACACACGGTACTGAAGGGCCTGCTGATCCTCCTGAGCTGCTGTACCAGACACACGGTACTGAAGGGCCTGCTGATCCTCCTGAGCTGCTGTACCAGACACACGGTACTGAACGGCCTCCTGATCCTCCTGATCTGCTATACCAGACACACGGTACTGAACGGCCTCCTGCTCCCCCTGATCTGCTGTACCAGACACACGGTACTGAACGGCCTCCTGATCCCCCTGATCTGCTGTACCAGACACAAGACACTGAATGGCCTCCTGATCCACCTGATCTGCTGTACTAGACACACGGTACTGAACGGCCTCCTGATCGCCCTGATCTGCTGTACCAGACACACGGTACTGAACGGCCTCCTGATCCCTCTGATCTGCTGTACTAGACACACGGTACTGAACGGCCTCCTGATCCCCCTGATCTGCTGTAACAGACACACAGTACTGAACGGCCTCCTGATCCCCCTCATCTGCTGTACCAGGCACACGGTACTGAACGGCCTCCTGATCCCCCTCATCTGCTGTACCAGGCACACGGTACTGAACGGCCTCCTGATCCTCCTGTTCTGCTGCACCAGACACACTGTACTGAAAGGCCTCCTGATCCCCCTGAGCTGCTGTACCAGACACACGGTACTGAACGGCCTCCTGATCCTCCTGATCTGCTGTACCAGAGACAAGGTATTGAACGGCCTCCTGATCCCCCTGATCAGCTGTACCAGACACACGGTACTGAACGGCCTCCTGATCCCACTGATCTGCTGTACCAGACACACGGTACTGAACGGCCTCCTGATCCTCCTGATCTGCTGTACCAGTCACACGGTACTGAACGGCCTCCTGATCCCCCTGATCTGCTGTACCAGTCACACGGTACTGAACGGCCTCCTGATCCTCCTGATCTGCTGTACCAGACACACGGTACTGAACGGCCTCCTGATCCCCCTGATCTGCTGTACGAGACACACGGTACTGAACGGCCTCCTGATCCCCCTGATCTGCTGCACCAGACACACGGTACTGGACCGCCTCCTGATCCCCCTGATCTGCTGTACTAGACACACGGTACTGAACGGCCTCCTGATCCCGCTGATCTGCTGTACCAGACACACGGTTCTGAACGGCCTCCTGATCCCCCTGATCTGCTGTACCAGACACACGGTACTGAAGGGCCTGCTGATCCTCCTGAGCTGCTGTACCAGACACACGGTACTGAACGGCCTCCTGATCCTCCTGATCTGCTATACCAGACACACGGTACTGAACGGCCTCCTGATCGCCCTGATCTGCTGTACCAGACACACGGTACTGAACGGCCTCCTGATCCCTCTGATCTGCTGTACTAGACACACGGTACTGAACGGCCTCCTGATCCCCCTGATCTGCTGTAACAGACACACAGTACTGAACGGCCTCCTGATCCCCCTCATCTGCTGTACCAGGCACACGGTACTGAACGGCCTCCTGATCCCCCTCATCTGCTGTACCAGGCACACGGTACTGAAGTGCCTCCCGATCCTCCTGATCTGCTGCACCAGACACACGGTACTGAACGGCCTCCTGATCCCCCTGATCTGCTGTAACAGACACACAGTACTGAACGGCCTCCTGATCCCCCTCATCTGCTGTACCAGGCACACGGTACTGAACGGCCTCCTGATCCTCCTGATCTGCTGTACCAGACACACGGTACTGAACGGCCTCCTGATCCCACTCATCTGCTGTACCAGACACACGGTACTGAACGGCCTCCTGATCCTCCTGATCTGGTGTACCAGACACACGGTACTGAAGGGCCTCCTGATCCCCCTGATCTGCTGTACTAGACACACGGTGCTGAACGGCCTCCTGATCCCCCTGATCTGCTGCACCAGACACACGGTAATGAACGTCCTCCTGATCCCCCTGATCTGCTGTACCAGGCACACGGTACTGAACGGCCTCCTGATCCTCCTGATCTGCTGTACCAGACACAGGGTACTGAAGGGGCTCCTGATCCCCCTGATCTGCTGTACCAGACACACGGTACTGAACGGCCTCCTGATCGCCCTGATCTGCTGTACCAGAAACACGGTACTGAACGGTCTCCTGTTCCCTCTGATCTGCTGTACTAGACACACGGTACTGAACGGCCTCCTGATCCCCCTGATCTGTTGTACCAGACATAACGGTACTGAACGGCCGCCTGATCCCCCTGATCTGCTGCACCAGACACACGGTACTGAACGGCCTCCTGATCCCCCTGATCTGTTGTACCAGACATAACGGTACTGAACGGCCTCCTGATCCCCTGATCTGCTGTACCAGACACACGGTACTGAACGGCCTCCTGATCCCCCTGATCTGCTGTACCAGACACACGGTACTGAAAGGCCTCCTGATCCCCCTGAGCTGCTGTACCAGACACACGGTACTGAACGGCCTCCTGATCCTCCTGATCTGCTGTACCAGAGACAAGGTATTGAACGGCCTCCTGATCCCCCTGATCTGCTGTACCAGACACACGGTACTGAACGGCCTCCTGATCCCCCTGATCTGCTGTACCAGACACACGGTACTGAACGGCCTCCTGATCCTCCTGATCTGCTGTACCAGACACACGGTACTGAACGGCCTCCTGATCCCCCTGATCTGCTGTACTAGACACACGGTACTGAACGGCCTCCTGATCCCCCTGATCTGTTGTACCAGACATAACGGTACTGAACGGCCTCCTGATCCCCTGATCTGCTGTACCAGACACACGGTACTGAACGGCATCCTGATTCCCCTGATCTGCTGTACCAGACACACGGTACTGAAAGGCCTCCTGATCCCCCTGAGCTGCTGTACCAGACACACGGTACTGAACGGCCTCCTGATCCTCCTGATCTGCTGTACCAGAAACAAGGTATTGAACGGCCTCCTGATCCCCCTGATCTGCTGTACCAGACACACGGTACTGAACGGCCTCCTGATCCCCCTGATCTGTTGTACCAGACATAACGCTACTGAACGGCCTCCTGATCCCCTGATCTGCTGTACCAGACACACGGTACTGAAAGGCCTCCTGATCCCCCTGAGCTGCTGTACCAGACACTCGGTACTGAACGGCCTCCTGATCCTCCTGATCTGCTGTACCAGAGACAAGGTATTGAACGGCCTCCTGATCCCCCTGATCTGCTGTACCAGACACACGGTACTGAACGGCCTCCTGATCCCCTGATCTGCTGTACCAGACACACGGTACTGAACGGCCTCCTGATCCTCCTGATCTGCTGTACCAGACACACGGTACTGAACGGCCTCCCGATCCCCCTGATCTGCTGTACCAGACACACGGTACTGAGCGGCCTCCTGTTCACTCTGATCTGCTGTACCAGACACACGGTACTGAACGGCCTCCTGATCCCCCTGATCTGCTGTACTAGACACACGGTACTGAACGGCCTCCTGATCCCGCTGATCTGCTGTACCAGACACACGGTTCTGAACGGCCTCCTGATCCCCCTGATCTGCTGTACCAGACACACGGTACTGAACGGCCTCCTGACCACCTGATCTGCTGTGCCAGACACACGGTACTGAACGGCCTCCTGATCCCCCTCATCTGCTGTACTGACACAAGATACTGAACGGCCTCCTGATCCTCCTGATCTGGTGTACCAGACACACGGTACTGAAGGGCCTCCTGATCCCCCTGATCTGCTGTACCAGACACACGTAACTGAACGGCCTCCTGATCCTCCTGATCTGCTGTACCAGACACACGGTACTGAACGGCCTCCTGATCCCCCTGATCTGCTGTACCAGACACACGGTACTGAACGGCCTCCTGTTCACCCTGATCTGCTGTACCAGACACACGGTACTGAACGGCCTCCCGATCCCCCTGATCTGCTGTACCAGACACACGGTACTGAACGGCCTCCTGACCCCCTGATCTGCTGTACCAGACACACGGTACTGAACGGCCTCCTGAACCCCCTGATCTGCTGTACTAGACACACGGTACTGAACGGCCTCCTGATCCCCCTGATCTTCAGTAGCAGACACACGGCACTGAAGGGGCTCCTGATCCCCCTGATCTGCTGTACCAGACACACGGTACGGAATGGCCTCCTAATCCCCCTGATCTGCTGTACGAGACACAAGGTACTGGACAGCCTCCTGTCCCCCCTGATCTGCTGTACCAGACACACGGTACTGGACGGCCTCCTGATCCCCCTGATCTGCTGTACCAGACACAAGGTGCTGAACGGCCTCCTGATCCCCCTGATCTGCTGTACTAGACACACGGTACTGAACGGCCTCCTGATCACCCTGATCTGCTGTACCAGATACACGGTACTGAAGGACCTCCTGATCCCCATGATCTGCTGCACCAGACACACGGTACTGAACGTCCTCCTGATCCCCCTGATCTGCTGTACCAGGCACACGGTACTGAACGGCCTCCTGATCCTCCTGATCTGCTGTACCAGACACACGGTACTGAAGGGGCTCCTGATCCCCCTGATCTGCTGTACCAGACACACGGTACTGAACGGCCTCCTGATCGCCCTGATCTGCTGTACCAGAAACACGGTACTGAACGGTCTCCTGTTCCCTCTGATATGCTGTACTAGACACACGGTACTGAACGGCCTCCTGATCCCCCTGATCTGTTGTACCAGACATAACGGTACTGAACGGCCTCCTGATCCCCCTGATCTGCTGCACCAGACACACGGTACTGAACGGCCTCCTGATCCCCCTGATCTGTTGTACCAGACATAACGGTACTGAACGGCCTCCTGATCCCCCTGATCTGCTGTACCAGACACACGGTACTGAACGGCCTCCTGATCCCCCTGATCTGCTGTACCAGACACACGGTACTGAACGGCCTCCTGATCCCCCTGATCTGCTGTACCAGACACACGGTACTGAACGGCCTCCTGATCCTCCTGATCTGCTGTACCAGACACACGGTACTGAACGGCCTCCTGATCCCCCTGATCTGCTGTACTAGACACACGGTACTGAACGGCCTCCTGATCCCGCTGATCTGCTGTACCAGACACACGGTTCTGAACGGCCTCCTGATCCCCCTGATCTGCTGTACCAGTCACACGGTACTGACGGGCCTCCTGATCCTCCTGAGCTGCTGTACCAGACACAAGGTACTGAACGGCCTCCTGATCCTCCTGATCTGCTGTACCAGACACACGGTACTGAACGGCCTCCTGATCCCCCTGATCTGCTGTACCAGACACAAGATACTGAACGGCCTCCTGATCCACCTGATCTGCTGTACTAGACACACGGTACTGAACGGCCTCCTGATCGCCCTGATCTGCTGTACCAGACACACGGTACTGAACGGCCTCCTGATCCCTCTGATCTGCTGTACTAGACACACGGCACTGAACGGCCTCCTGATCCCCCTGATCTGCTGTACCAGACACACGGTACTGAACGGCCTCCTGATCCCCCTGATCTGCTGTAACAGACACACAGTACTGAACGGCCTCCTGATCCCCCTCATCTGCTGTACCAGGCACACGGTACTGAACGGCCTCCTGATCCTCCTGATCTGCTGTACCAGACACACGGTACTGAACGGCCTCCTGATCCTCCTGATCTGGTGTACCAGACACACGGTACTGAAGGGCCTCCTGATCCCCCTGATCTGCTGTACTAGACACACGGTGCTGAACGGCCTCCTGATCCTCCTGATCTGCTGTACCAGACACACGGTACTGAACGGCCTCCTGATCCCCCTGATTTGCTGTACCAGACACACGGTACTGAACGGCCTCCTGACCCCCTGATCTGCTGTAGCAGAGACACGGTACTGAACGGCCTCCTAATCCCACTGATCTGTTGTACCAGACACACTGTACTGAACGGCCTCCTGATCCCCCTGATCTGCTGTACCAGACACACGGTACGGAACGGCCTCCTGATCCCCCTGATCTGCTGTACGAGACACAAGGTACTGGATAGCCTCCTGATCCCCCTGATCTGCTGTACTAGACACACGGTACTGAACGGCCTCCTGATCCCTCTGATCTGCTGTACTAGACACAAGGCACTGAACGGCCTCCTGATCCCCCTGATCTGCTGTACTAGACACACGGTACTGAACGGCCTCCTGATCCCCCTGATCTGCTGTACCAGACACACGGTACTGAACGGCCTCCTGATCCCCCTGATCTGCTGTACCAGACACACGGTACTGAACGGCCTCCTGATCCCCCTGATCTGCTGTACCAGACACACGGTACTGACCGGCCTCCTGATCGCCCTGATCTGCTGTTCCAGACACACGGTACTGAACGGCCTCCTGATCCCCCTGATCTGCTGTACCAGACACACGGTACTGAACGGCCTCCTGATCCTCCTGATCTGCTGTACCAGACACACGGTACTGAACGGCCTCCTGATCCCCCTGATCTGCTGTACTAGGCACACGGTACTGAACGGCCTCCTGATCCTCCTCATCTGCTGTACCAGACACACGGTACTGAACGGCCTCCTGATCCCCCTGATCTGCTGTACCAGACACACGGTACTGAAGGGGCTCCTGATCCCCCTGATCTGCTGTACCAGACACACGGTAATGAACGTCCTCCTGATCCCCCTGATCTGCTGTACCAGGCACACGGTACTGAACGGCCTCCTGATCCTCCTGATCTGCTGTACCAGACACACGGTACTGAAGGACCTCCTGATCCCCCTGATCTGCTGCACCAGACACTCGGTAATGAACGTCCTCCTGATGCCCCTGATCTGCTGTACCAGGCAAACGGTACTGAACGGCCTCCTGATCCTCCTGATCTGCTGTACCAGACACACGGTACTGAAGGGGCTCCTGATCCCCCTGATCTGCTGTACCAGACACACGGTACTGAACGGCCTCCTGATCGCCCTGATCTGCTGTACCAGAAACACGGTACTGAACGGTCTCCTGTTCCCTCTGATCTGCTGTACTAGACACACGGTACTGAACGGCCTCCTGATCCCCCTGATCTGTTGTACCAGACATAACGGTACTGAAAGGCCTCCTGATCCCCCTGATCTGCTGCACCAGACATACGGTACTGAACGGCCTCCTGATCCCCCTGATCTGTTGTACCAGTCATAACGGTACTGAACGGCCTCCTGATCCCCTGATCTGCTGTACCAGACACACGGTACTGAACGGCCTCCTGATCCCACTGATCTGCTGTACCAGACACACGGTACTGAAAGGCCTCCTGATCCCCCTGAGCTTCTGTACCAGACACACGGTACTGAACGGCCTCCTGATCCCCCTGATCTGCTGTACCAGACACACGGTACTGAACGGCCTCCTGATCCCCCTGATCTGCTGTACCAGACACACGGTACTGAACGGCCTCCTGATCCTCCTGATCTGCTGTACCAGTCACACGGTACTGAACGGCCTCCTGATCCCCCTGATCTGCTGTACCAGACACACGGTACTGAACGGCCTCCTGATCCCCCTGATCTGCTGTACCAGACACACGGTACTGAACGGGCTCCTGATCCCCCTGATCTGCTGCACCAGACACACGGTACTGGACCGCCTCCTGATCCCCCTGATCTGCTGTACTAGACACACGGTACTGAACGGCCTCCTGATCCCGCTGATCTGCTGTACCAGACACACGGTTCTGAACGGCCTCCTGATTCTCCTGATCTGCTGTACCAGACACACGGTACTGAAGGGCCTGCTGATCCTCCTGAGCTGCTGTACCAGACACACGGTACTGAACGGCCTCCTGATCCTCCTGATCTGCTATACCAGACACACGGTACTGAACGGCCTCCTGCTCCCCCTGATCTGCTGTACCAGACACACGGTACTGAACGGCCTCCTGATCCCCCTGATCTGCTGTACCAGACACAAGATACTGAATGGCCTCCTGATCCACCTGATCTGCTGTACTAGACACACGGTACTGAACGGCCTCCTGATCGCCCTGATCTGCTGTACCAGACACACGGTACTGAACGGCCTCCTGATCCCTCTGATCTGCTGTACTAGACACACGGTACTGAACGGCCTCCTGATCCCCCTGATCTGCTGTAACAGACACACAGTACTGAACGGCCTCCTGATCCCCCTCATCTGCTGTACCAGGCACACGGTACTGAACGGCCTCCTGATCCCCCTCATCTGCTGTACCAGGCACACGGTACTGAACGGCCTCCAGATCCTCCTGATCTGCTGCACCAGACACACGGTACTGAACGGCATCCTGACCCCCCTGATCTGCTGTAACAGACACACAGTACTGAACGGCCTCCTGATCCCCCTCATCTGCTGTACCAGGCACACGGTACTGAACGGCCTCCTGATCCTCCTGATCTGCTGTACCAGACACACGGTACTGAACGGCCTCCTGATCCCCCTCATCTGCTGTACCAGACACACGGTACTGAACGGCCTCCTGATCCTCCTGATCTGGTGTACCAGACACACGGTACTGAAGGGCCTCCTGATCCCCCTGATCTGCTGTACTAGACACACGGAGCTGAACGGCCTCCTGATCCCCCTGATCTGCTGCACCAGACACACGGTAATGAACGTCCTCCTGATCCCCCTGATCTGCTGTACCAGGCACACGGTACTGAACGGCCTCCTGATCCTCCTGATCTGCTGTACCAGACACACGGTACTGAAGGGGCTCCTGATCCCCCTGATCTGCTGTACCAGATACACGGTACTGAACGGCCTCCTGATCGCCCAGATCTGCTGTACCAGAAACACGGTACTGAACGGTCTCCTGTTCCCTCTGATCTGCTGTACTAGACACACGGTACTGAACGGCCTCCTGATCCCCCTGATCTGTTGTACCAGACATAACGGTACTGAACGGCCTCCTGATCCCCCTGATCTGCTGCACCAGACACACGGTACTGAACGGCCTCCTGATCCCCCTGATCTGCTGCACCAGACACACGGTAATGAACGTCCTCCTGATCCCCCTGATCTGCTGTACCAGGCACACGGTACTGAACGGCCTCCTGATCCTCCTGATCTGCTGTACCAGACACACGGTACTGAAGGGGCTCCTGATCCCCCTGATCTGCTGTACCAGACACACGTTACTGAACGGCCTCCTGATCGCCCTGATCTGCTGTACCAGAAACACGGTACTGAACGGTCTCTTGTTCCCTCTGATCTGCTGTACTAGACACACGGTACTGAACGGCCTCCTGATCCCCCTGACCTGTTGTACCAGACATAACGGTACTGAACGGCCTCCTGATCCCCCTGATCTGCTGCACCAGACACACGGTACTGAACGGCCTCCTCATCCCCCTGATCTGCTGTACCAGTAACAGGGTACTGAACGGTCTCCTGTTCCCTCTGATCTGCTGTACTAGACACACGGTACTGAACGGCCCCCTGATCACCCTGATCTGCTGTACCAGACACACGGTACTGAAGGACCTCCTGATCCCCATGATCTGCTGCACCAGACACACGGTACTGAACGTCCTCCTGATCCCCCTGATCTGCTGTACCAGGCACACGGTACTGAACGGCCTCCTGATCCTCCTGATCTGCTGTACCAGACACACGGTACTGAAGGGGCTCCTGATCCCCCTGATCTGCTGTACCAGACACACGGTACTGAACGGCCTCCTGATCGCCCTGATCTGCTGTACCAGAAACACGGTACTGAACGGTCTCCTGTTCCCTCTGATCTGCTGTACTAGACACACGGTACTGAACGGCCTCCTGATCCCCCTGATCTGTTGTACCAGACATAACGGTACTGAACGGCCTCCTGATCCCCCTGATCTGCTGCACCAGACACACGGTACTGAACGGCCTCCTGATCCCCCTGATCTGTTGTACCAGACATAACGGTACTGAACGGCCTCCTGATCCCCCTGATCTGCTGTACCAGACACACGGTACTGAACGGCCTCCAGATCCCCCTGATCTGCTGTACCAGACACACGGTACTGAACGGCCTCCTGCTCCCCCTGATCTGCTGTACCAGACACACGGTACTGAACGGCCTCCTGATCCTCCTGATCTGCTGTAGCAGACACACGGTACTGAACGGCCTCCTGATCCCCCTGATCTGCTGTACTAGACACACGGTACTGAACGGCCTCCTGATCCCGCTGATCTGCTGTACCAGACACACGGTACTGAACGGCCTCCTGATCCCCCTGATCTGCTGTACCAGTCACACGGTACTGACGGGCTTCCTGATCCTCCTGAGCTGCTGTACCAGACACAAGGTACTGAACGGCCTCCTGATCCTCCTGATCTGCTGTACCAGACACACGGTACTGAACGGCCTCCTGATCCCCCTGATCTGCTGTACCAGACACAAGATACTGAACGGCCTCCTGATCCACCTGATCTGCTGTACGAGACACACGGTACTGAACGGCCTCCTGATCGCCCTGATCTGCTGTACCAGACACACGGTACTGAACGGCCTCCTGATCCCCCTGATCTGCTGTAACAGACACACAGTACTGAACGGCCTCCTGATCCCCCTGATCTGCTGTACCAGGCACGCGGTACTGAACGGCCTCCTGATCCTCCTGATCTGCTGTACCAGACACACGGTACTGAACGGCCTCCTGATCCTCCTGATCTGGTGTACCAGACACACGGTACTGAAGGGCCTCCTGATCCCCCTGATCTGCTGTACTAGACACACGGTGCTGAACGGCCTCCTGATCCTCCTGATCTGCTGTACCAGACACACGGTACTGAACGGCCTCCTGATCCCCCTGATTTGCTGTACCAGACACACGGTACTGAACGGCCTCCTGTTCACCCTGATCTGTTGTACTAGACACACGGTACTGAACGGCCTCCCGATCCCCCTGATCTGCTGTACCAGACACAATGTACTGAACGGCCTCCTGACCCCCTGATCTGCTGTAGCAGAGACACGGTACTGAACGGCCTCCTAATCCCACTGATCTGCTGTACTAGACACACGGTACTGAACGGCCTCCTGATCCCCCTGACCTGTTGTACCAGACATAACGGTACTGAACGGCCTCCTGATCCCCATGATCTGCTGCACCAGACACACGGTACTGAACGGCCTCCTCATCCCCCTGATCTGCTGTACCAGAAACACGGTACTGAACGGTCTCCTGTTCCCTCTGATCTGCTGTACGAGACACACGGTACTGAACGGCCTCCTGATCCCCCTGACCTGTTGTACCAGACATAACGGTACTGAACGGCCTCCTGATCCCCCTGATCTGCTGTACCAGACACACGGTACTGAACGGCCTCCTCATCCCCCTGATCTGTTGTACCAGACATAACGGTACTGAACGGCCTCCTGATCCCCTGATCTGCTGTACCAGACACACGGTACTGAACGGCCTCCTCATCCCCCTGATCTGTTGTACCAGACATAACGGTACTGAACGGCCTCCTGATCCCCTGATCTGCTGTACCAGACACACGGTACTGAACGGCCTCCTGATCCCCCTGATCTGCTGTACCAGACACACGGTACTGAACGGCCTCCTGATCCTCCTGATCTGCTGTACCAGACACACGGTACTGAACAGCCTCCTGATCCCGCTGATCTGCTGTACTAGACACACGGTACTGAACGGCCTCCTGATCCCGCTGATCTGCTGTACCAGACACACGGTACTGAACGGCCTCCTGATCCACCTGATCTGCTGTACCAGACACACGGTACTGAAGGGCCTCCTGATCCTCCTGAGCTGCTGTACCAGACACACGGTACTGAACGGCCTCCTGATCCTCCTGATCTGCTATACCAGACACACGGTACTGAACGGCCTCCTGCTCCCCCTGATCTGCTGTACCAGACACACGGTACTGAACGGCCTCCTGATCCCCCTGATCTGCTGTACCAGACACAAGATACTGAACGGCCTCCTGATCCACCTGATCTGCTGTACTAGACACACGGTACTGAACGGCCTCCTGATCGCCCTGATCTGCTGTACCAGACACACGGTACTGATCGGCCTCCTGATCCCTCTGATCTGCTGTACTAGACACACGGTACTGAACGGCCTCATGATCCCCCTGATCTGCTGTAACAGACACACAGTACTGAACGGCCTCCTGATCCCCCTCATCTGCTGTACCAGGCACACGGTACTGAACGGCCTCCTGATCCTCCTGATCTGCTGTACCAGACACACGGTACTGAACGGCCTCCTGATCCCCCTCATCTGCTGTACCAGACACACGGTACTGAACGGCCTCCTGATCCTCCTGATCTGCTGTACCAGACACACGGTACTGAAGGGCCTCCTGATCCCCCTGATCTGCTGTACTAGACACACGGTGCTGAACGGCCTCCTGATCCTCCTGATCTGCTGTACCAGACACACGGTACTGAACGGCCTCCTGATCCCCCTGATTTGCTGTACCAGACACACGGTACTGAACGGCCTCCTGTTCACCCTGACCTGTTGTACTGGACACACGGTACTGAACGGCCTCCTGATCCCCCTGATCTGCTGTACCAGACACACGGTACTGAACGCGCTCCCGATCCACCTGATCTGCTGTACCAGACACAATGTACTGAACGGCCTCCTGATCCCCCTGATCTGCTGTACCAGACACACGGTACTGAACGGCCTCCTGACCCCCTGATCTGCTGTACCAGAGACACGGTACTGAACGGCCTCCTGATCCCCCTGATCTGCTGTACCAGGCACACGGTACTGAACGGCCTCCTGATCCCCCTGATCTGCTGTACCAGACACACGGTACTGAAGGGGCTCCTGATACCCCTGATCTGCTGTACCAGACACACGGTACGGAACGGCCTCCTGATCCCCCTGATCTGCTGTACGAGACACAAGGTACTGGACAGCCTCCTGATCCCCCTGATCTGCTCTACCAGACACACGGTACTGATCGGCCTCCTGATCCCCCTGATCTGTTGTACCAGGCACAAGCTACTGGACGGCCGCCTGATCCCCCTGATCTGCTGTACCAGACACACGGTACGGAACGGCCTCCTGATCCCCCTGATCTGCTGTACCAGACACACGGTACTGAACGGCCTCCTGATCCCCCTGATCTTCTGTAACAGACACACGGTACTGAAGGATCTCCTGATCCCCCTGATCTGCTGTACCAGACACACGGTACTAAACGGCCTCCTGATCCCCCTGATCTGCTGTAACAGACACACGGTACTGAAGGATCTCCTGATCCCCCTGATCTGCTGTACCAGACACACGGTACTGACCGGCCTCCTGATCGCCCTGATCTGCTGTACCAGACACACGGTACTGAACGGCCTCCTGATCCCCGTGATCTGCTGTACCAGACACACGGTACTGAACGGCTTCCTGATCCTCCTGATCTGCTGTACCAGACACACGGTACTGAACGGCCTCCTGATCCCCCTGATCTGCTGTACTAGACACACGGTACTGAACGGCCTCCTGATCCTCCTGATCTGCTGTACCAGACACACGGTACTGAACGGCCTCCTGATCCCCCTGACCTGCTGTACCAGACACACGGTACTGAAGGGGCTCCTGATCCCCCTGATCTGCTGTACCAGACACACGGTAATGAACGTCCTCCTGATCCCCCTGATCTGCTGTACCAGGCACACGGTACTGAACGGCCTCCTGATCCTCCTGATCTGCTGTACCAGACACACGGTACTGAAGGACCTCCTGATCCCCCTGATCTGCTGCACCAGACACTCGGTAATGGACGTCCTCCTGATCCCCCTGATCTGCTGTACCAGGCAAACGGTACTGAACGGCCTCCTGATCCCCCTGATCTGCTGTACCAGACACACGGTACTGAAGGGGCTCCTGATCCCCCTGATCTGCTGTACCAGACACACGGTACTGAAAGGCCTCCTGATCGCCCTGATCTGCTGTACCAGAAACACGGTACTGAACGGTCTCCTGTTCCCTCTGATCTGCTGTACTTGACACACGGTACTGAACGGCCTCCTGATCCCCCTGATCTGTTGTACCAGACATAACGGTACTGAACGGCCTCCTGATCCCCTTGATCTGCTGCACCAGACACACGGTACTGAACGGCCTCCTGATCCCCGTGATCTGTTGTACCAGTCATAACGGTACTGAACGGCCTCCTGATCCCCTGATCTGCTGTACCAGACACACGGTACTGAACGGCCTCCTGATCCCCCTGATCTGCTGTACCAGACACACGGTACTGAAAGGCCTCCTGATCCCCCTGAGCTGCTGTACCAGACACACGGTACTGAACGGCCTCCTGATCCTCCTGATCTGCTGTACCAGAGACAAGGTATTGAACGGCCTCCTGATCCCCCTGATCTGCTGTACCAGACACACGGTACTGAACGGCCTCCTGATCCCCCTGATCTGCTGTACCAGACACACGGTACTGAACGGCCTCCTGATCCCCCTGATCTTCTGTAACAGACACACGGTACTGAAGGATCTCCTGATCCCCCTGATCTGCTGTACCAGACACACGGTACTAAACGGCCTCCTGATCCCCCTGATCTGCTGTAACAGACACACGGTACTGAAGGATCTCCTGATCCCCCTGATCTGCTGTACCAGACACACGGTACTGACCAGCCTCCTGATCGCCCTGATCTGCTGTACCAGACACACGGTACTGAACGGCCTCCTGATCCCCGTGATCTGCTGTACCAGACACACGGTACTGAACGGCCTCCTGATCCTCCTGATCTGCTGTACCAGACACACGGTACTGAACGGCCTCCTGATCCCCCTGATCTGCTGTACTAGACACACGGTACTAAACGGCCTCCTGATCCTCCTGATCTGCTGTACCAGACACACGGTACTGAACGGCCTCCTGATCCCCCTGACCTGCTGTACCAGACACACGGTACTGAAGGGGCTCCTGATCCCCCTGATCTGCTGTACCAGACACACGGTAATGAACGTGCTCCTGATCCCCCTGATCTGCTGTACCAGGCACACGGTACTGAACGGCCTCCTGATCCTCCTGATCTGCTGTACCAGACACACGGTACTGAAGGACCTCCTGATCCCCCTGATCTGCTGCACCAGACACTCGGTAATGAACGTCCTCCTGATCCCCCTGATCTGCTGTACCAGGCAAACGGTACTGAACGGCCTCCTGATCCCCCTGATCTGCTGTACCAGACAGACGGTACTGAAGGGGCTCCTGATCCCCCTGATCTGCTGTACCAGACACACGGTACTGAACGGCCTCCTGATCGCCCTGATCTGCTGTACCAGAAACACGGTACTGAACGGTCTCCTGTTCCCTCTGATCTGCTGTACTTGACACACGGTACTGAACGGCCTCCTGATCCTCCTGATCTGTTGTACCAGACATAACGGTACTGAACGGCCTCATGATCCCCCTGATCTGCTGCACCAGACACACGGTACTGAACGGCCTCCTGATCCCCCTGATCTGTTGTACCAGTCATAACGGTACTGAACGGCCTCCTGATCCCCTGATCTGCTGTACCAGACACACGGTACTGAACGGCCTCCTGATCCCCCTGATCTGCTGTACCAGACACACGGTACTGAAAGGCCTCCTGATCCCCCTGAGCTGCTGTACCAGACACACAGTACTGAACGGCCTCCTGATCCTCCTGATCTGCTGTACCAGAGACAAGGTATTGAACGGCCTCCTGATCCCCCTGATCTGCTGTACCAGACACACGGTACTGAACGGCCTCCTGATCCCCCTGATCTGCTGTACCAGACACACGGTACTGAACGGCCTCCTGATCCTCCTGATCTGCTGTACCAGTCACACGGTACTGAACGGCCTCCTGATCCCCCTGATCTGCTGTACCAGTCACACGGTACTGAACGGCCTCCTGATCCTCCTGATCTGCTGTACCAGACACACGGTACTGAACGGCCTCCTGATCCCCCTGATCTGCTGTACCAGACACACGGTACTGAACGGCCTCCTGATCCCCCTGATCTGCTGTACCAGACACACGGTATTGGACCGCCTCCTGATCCCCCTGATCTGCTGTACTAGACACACGGTACTGAACGGCCTCCTGATCCCGCTGATCTGCTGTACCAGACACACGGTTCTGAGCGGCCTCCTGATCCCCCTGATCTGCTGTACCAGACACACGGTACTGAAGGGCCAGCTGATCCTCCTGAGCTGCTGTACCAGACACACGGTACTGAACGGCCTCCTGATCCTCCTGATCTGCTATACCAGACACACGGTACTGAACGGCCTCCTGCTCCCCCTGATCTGCTGTACCAGACACACGGTACTGAACGGCCTCCTGATCCCCCTGATCTGCTGTACCAGACACAAGACACTGAATGGCCTCCTGATCCACCTGATCTGCTGTACCAGATACACGGTACTGAACGGCCTCCTGATCGCCCAGATCTGCTGTACCAGAAACACGGTACTGAACGGTCTCCTGTTCCCTCTGATCTGCTGTACTAGACACACGGTACTGAACGGCCTCCTGATCCCCCTGATCTGTTGTACCAGACATAACGGTACTGAACGGCCTCCTGATCCCCCTGATCTGCTGCACCAGACACACGGTACTGAACGGCCTCCTGATCCCCCTGATCTGCTGCACCAGACACACGGTAATGAACGTCCTCCTGATCCCCCTGATCTGCTGTACCAGGCACACGGTACTGAACGGCCTCCTGATCCTCCTGATCTGCTGTACCAGACACACGGTACTGAAGGGGCTCCTGATCCCCCTGATCTGCTGTACCAGACACACGTTACTGAACGGCCTCCTGATCGCCCTGATCTGCTGTACCAGAAACACGGTACTGAACGGTCTCTTGTTCCCTCTGATCTGCTGTACTAGACACACGGTACTGAACGGCCTCCTGATCCCCCTGACCTGTTGTACCAGACATAACGGTACTGAACGGCCTCCTGATCCCCCTGATCTGCTGCACCAGACACACGGTACTGAACGGCCTCCTCATCCCCCTGATCTGCTGTACCAGTAACAGGGTACTGAACGGTCTCCTGTTCCCTCTGATCTGCTGTACTAGACACACGGTACTGAACGGCCCCCTGATCACCCTGATCTGCTGTACCAGACACACGGTACTGAAGGACCTCCTGATCCCCATGATCTGCTGCACCAGACACACGGTACTGAACGTCCTCCTGATCCCCCTGATCTGCTGTACCAGGCACACGGTACTGAACGGCCTCCTGATCCTCCTGATCTGCTGTACCAGACACACGGTACTGAAGGGGCTCCTGATCCCCCTGATCTGCTGTACCAGACACACGGTACTGAACGGCCTCCTGATCGCCCTGATCTGCTGTACCAGAAACACGGTACTGAACGGTCTCCTGTTCCCTCTGATCTGCTGTACTAGACACACGGTACTGAACGGCCTCCTGATCCCCCTGATCTGTTGTACCAGACATAACGGTACTGAACGGCCTCCTGATCCCCCTGATCTGCTGCACCAGACACACGGTACTGAACGGCCTCCTGATCCCCCTGATCTGTTGTACCAGACATAACGGTACTGAACGGCCTCCTGATCCCCCTGATCTGCTGTACCAGACACACGGTACTGAACGGCCTCCAGATCCCCCTGATCTGCTGTACCAGACACACGGTACTGAACGGCCTCCTGCTCCCCCTGATCTGCTGTACCAGACACACGGTACTGAACGGCCTCCTGATCCTCCTGATCTGCTGTAGCAGACACACGGTACTGAACGGCCTCCTGATCCCCCTGATCTGCTGTACTAGACACACGGTACTGAACGGCCTCCTGATCCTCCTGATCTGCTGTACCAGACACACGGTACTGAAAGGCCTCCTGATCCCCCTGAGCTGCTGTACCAGACACACGGTACTGAACGGCCTCCTGATCCCCCTGATTTGCTGTACCAGACACACGGTACTGAACGGCCTCCTGTTCACCCTGATCTGTTGTACTAGACACACGGTACTGAACGGCCTCCCGATCCCCCTGATCTGCTGTACCAGACACAATGTACTGAAAGGCCTCCTGACCCCCTGATCTGCTGTAGCAGAGACACGGTACTGAACGGCCTCCTAATCCCACTGATCTGCTGTACTAGACACACGGTACTGAACGGCCTCCTGATCCCCCTGACCTGTTGTACCAGACATAACGGTACTGAACGGCCTCCTGATCCCCATGATCTGCTGCACCAGACACACGGTACTGAACGGCCTCCTCATCCCCCTGATCTGCTGTACCAGAATCACGGTACTGAACGGTCTCCTGTTCCCTCTGATCTGCTGTACGAGACACACGGTACTGAACGGCCTCCTGATCCCCCTGACCTGTTGTACCAGACATAACGGTACTGAACGGCCTCCTGATCCCCCTGATCTGCTGTACCAGACACACGGTACTGAACGGCCTCCTCATCCCCCTGATCTGTTGTACCAGACATAACGGTACTGAACGGCCTCCTGATCCCCTGATCTGCTGTACCAGACACACGGTACTGAACGGCCTCCTCATCCCCCTGATCTGTTGTACCAGACATAACGGTACTGAACGGCCTCCTGATCCCCTGATCTGCTGTACCAGACACACGGTACTGAACGGCCTCCTGATCCCCCTGATCTGCTGTACCAGACACACGGTACTGAACGGCCTCCTGATCCTCCTGATCTGCTGTACCAGACACACGGTACTGAACAGCCTCCTGATCCCGCTGATCTGCTGTACTAGACACACGGTACTGAACGGCCTCCTGATCCCGCTGATCTGCTGTACCAGACACACGGTACTGAACGGCCTCCTGATCCACCTGATCTGCTGTACCAGACACACGGTACTGAAGGGCCTCCTGATCCTCCTGAGCTGCTGTACCAGACACACGGTACTGAACGGCCTCCTGATCCTCCTGATCTGCTATACCAGACACACGGTACTGAACGGCCTCCTGCTCCCCCTGATCTGCTGTACCAGACACACGGTACTGAACGGCCTCCTGATCCCCCTGATCTGCTGTACCAGACACAAGATACTGAACGGCCTCCTGATCCACCTGATCTGCTGTACTAGACACACGGTACTGAACGGCCTCCTGATCGCCCTGATCTGCTGTACCAGACACACGGTACTGATCGGCCTCCTGATCCCTCTGATCTGCTGTACTAGACACACGGTACTGAACGGCCTCATGATCCCCCTGATCTGCTGTAACAGACACACAGTACTGAACGGCCTCCTGATCCCCCTCATCTGCTGTACCAGGCACACGGTACTGAACGGCCTCCTGATCCTCCTGATCTGCTGTACCAGACACACGGTACTGAACGGCCTCCTGATCCCCCTCATCTGCTGTACCAGACACACGGTACTGAACGGCCTCCTGATCCTCCTGATCTGCTGTACCAGACACACGGTACTGAAGGGCCTCCTGATCCCCCTGATCTGCTGTACTAGACACACGGTGCTGAACGGCCTCCTGATCCTCCTGATCTGCTGTACCAGACACACGGTACTGAACGGCCTCCTGATCCCCCTGATTTGCTGTACCAGACACACGGTACTGAACGGCCTCCTGTTCACCCTGACCTGTTGTACTGGACACACGGTACTGAACGGCCTCCTGATCCCCCTGATCTGCTGTACCAGACACACGGTACTGAACGCGCTCCCGATCCACCTGATCTGCTGTACCAGACACAATGTACTGAACGGCCTCCTGATCCCCCTGATCTGCTGTACCAGACACACGGTACTGAACGGCCTCCTGACCCCCTGATCTGCTGTACCAGAGACACGGTACTGAACGGCCTCCTGATCCCCCTGATCTGCTGTACCAGGCACACGGTACTGAACGGCCTCCTGATCCCCCTGATCTGCTGTACCAGACACACGGTACTGAAGGGGCTCCTGATACCCCTGATCTGCTGTACCAGACACACGGTACGGAACGGCCTCCTGATCCCCCTGATCTGCTGTACGAGACACAAGGTACTGGACAGCCTCCTGATCCCCCTGATCTGCTCTACCAGACACACGGTACTGATCGGCCTCCTGATCCCCCTGATCTGTTGTACCAGGCACAAGCTACTGGACGGCCGCCTGATCCCCCTGATCTGCTGTACCAGACACACGGTACGGAACGGCCTCCTGATCCCCCTGATCTGCTGTACCAGACACACGGTACTGAACGGCCTCCTGATCCCCCTGATCTTCTGTAACAGACACACGGTACTGAAGGATCTCCTGATCCCCCTGATCTGCTGTACCAGACACACGGTACTAAACGGCCTCCTGATCCCCCTGATCTGCTGTAACAGACACACGGTACTGAAGGATCTCCTGATCCCCCTGATCTGCTGTACCAGACACACGGTACTGACCGGCCTCCTGATCGCCCTGATCTGCTGTACCAGACACACGGTACTGAACGGCCTCCTGATCCCCGTGATCTGCTGTACCAGACACACGGTACTGAACGGCTTCCTGATCCTCCTGATCTGCTGTACCAGACACACGGTACTGAACGGCCTCCTGATCCCCCTGATCTGCTGTACTAGACACACGGTACTGAACGGCCTCCTGATCCTCCTGATCTGCTGTACCAGACACACGGTACTGAACGGCCTCCTGATCCCCCTGACCTGCTGTACCAGACACACGGTACTGAAGGGGCTCCTGATCCCCCTGATCTGCTGTACCAGACACACGGTAATGAACGTCCTCCTGATCCCCCTGATCTGCTGTACCAGGCACACGGTACTGAACGGCCTCCTGATCCTCCTGATCTGCTGTACCAGACACACGGTACTGAAGGACCTCCTGATCCCCCTGATCTGCTGCACCAGACACTCGGTAATGGACGTCCTCCTGATCCCCCTGATCTGCTGTACCAGGCAAACGGTACTGAACGGCCTCCTGATCCCCCTGATCTGCTGTACCAGACACACGGTACTGAAGGGGCTCCTGATCCCCCTGATCTGCTGTACCAGACACACGGTACTGAAAGGCCTCCTGATCGCCCTGATCTGCTGTACCAGAAACACGGTACTGAACGGTCTCCTGTTCCCTCTGATCTGCTGTACTTGACACACGGTACTGAACGGCCTCCTGATCCCCCTGATCTGTTGTACCAGACATAACGGTACTGAACGGCCTCCTGATCCCCTTGATCTGCTGCACCAGACACACGGTACTGAACGGCCTCCTGATCCCCGTGATCTGTTGTACCAGTCATAACGGTACTGAACGGCCTCCTGATCCCCTGATCTGCTGTACCAGACACACGGTACTGAACGGCCTCCTGATCCCCCTGATCTGCTGTACCAGACACACGGTACTGAAAGGCCTCCTGATCCCCCTGAGCTGCTGTACCAGACACACGGTACTGAACGGCCTCCTGATCCTCCTGATCTGCTGTACCAGAGACAAGGTATTGAACGGCCTCCTGATCCCCCTGATCTGCTGTACCAGACACACGGTACTGAACGGCCTCCTGATCCCCCTGATCTGCTGTACCAGACACACGGTACTGAACGGCCTCCTGATCCCCCTGATCTTCTGTAACAGACACACGGTACTGAAGGATCTCCTGATCCCCCTGATCTGCTGTACCAGACACACGGTACTAAACGGCCTCCTGATCCCCCTGATCTGCTGTAACAGACACACGGTACTGAAGGATCTCCTGATCCCCCTGATCTGCTGTACCAGACACACGGTACTGACCAGCCTACTGATCGCCCTGATCTGCTGTACCAGACACACGGTACTGAACGGCCTCCTGATCCCCGTGATCTGCTGTACCAGACACACGGTACTGAACGGCCTCCTGATCCTCCTGATCTGCTGTACCAGACACACGGTACTGAACGGCCTCCTGATCCCCCTGATCTGCTGTACTAGACACACGGTACTAAACGGCCTCCTGATCCTCCTGATCTGCTGTACCAGACACACGGTACTGAACGGCCTCCTGATCCCCCTGACCTGCTGTACCAGACACACGGTACTGAAGGGGCTCCTGATCCCCCTGATCTGCTGTACCAGACACACGGTAATGAACGTGCTCCTGATCCCCCTGATCTGCTGTACCAGGCACACGGTACTGAACGGCCTCCTGATCCTCCTGATCTGCTGTACCAGACACACGGTACTGAAGGACCTCCTGATCCCCCTGATCTGCTGCACCAGACACTCGGTAATGAACGTCCTCCTGATCCCCCTGATCTGCTGTACCAGGCAAACGGTACTGAACGGCCTCCTGATCCCCCTGATCTGCTGTACCAGACAGACGGTACTGAAGGGGCTCCTGATCCCCCTGATCTGCTGTACCAGACACACGGTACTGAACGGCCTCCTGATCGCCCTGATCTGCTGTACCAGAAACACGGTACTGAACGGTCTCCTGTTCCCTCTGATCTGCTGTACTTGACACACGGTACTGAACGGCCTCCTGATCCTCCTGATCTGTTGTACCAGACATAACGGTACTGAACGGCCTCATGATCCCCCTGATCTGCTGCACCAGACACACGGTACTGAACGGCCTCCTGATCCCCCTGATCTGTTGTACCAGTCATAACGGTACTGAACGGCCTCCTGATCCCCTGATCTGCTGTACCAGACACACGGTACTGAACGGCCTCCTGATCCCCCTGATCTGCTGTACCAGACACACGGTACTGAAAGGCCTCCTGATCCCCCTGAGCTGCTGTACCAGACACACAGTACTGAACGGCCTCCTGATCCTCCTGATCTGCTGTACCAGAGACAAGGTATTGAACGGCCTCCTGATCCCCCTGATCTGCTGTACCAGACACACGGTACTGAACGGCCTCCTGATCCCCCTGATCTGCTGTACCAGACACACGGTACTGAACGGCCTCCTGATCCTCCTGATCTGCTGTACCAGTCACACGGTACTGAACGGCCTCCTGATCCCCCTGATCTGCTGTACCAGTCACACGGTACTGAACGGCCTCCTGATCCTCCTGATCTGCTGTACCAGACACACGGTACTGAACGGCCTCCTGATCCCCCTGATCTGCTGTACCAGACACACGGTACTGAACGGCCTCCTGATCCCCCTGATCTGCTGTACCAGACACACGGTATTGGACCGCCTCCTGATCCCCCTGATCTGCTGTACTAGACACACGGTACTGAACGGCCTCCTGATCCCGCTGATCTGCTGTACCAGACACACGGTTCTGAGCGGCCTCCTGATCCCCCTGATCTGCTGTACCAGACACACGGTACTGAAGGGCCAGCTGATCCTCCTGAGCTGCTGTACCAGACACACGGTACTGAACGGCCTCCTGATCCTCCTGATCTGCTATACCAGACACACGGTACTGAACGGCCTCCTGCTCCCCCTGATCTGCTGTACCAGACACACGGTACTGAACGGCCTCCTGATCCCCCTGATCTGCTGTACCAGACACAAGACACTGAATGGCCTCCTGATCCACCTGATCTGCTGTACTAGACACACGGTACTGAACGGCCTCCTGATCGCCCTGATCTGCTGTACCAGACACACGGTACTGAACGGCCTCCTGATCCCTCTGATCTGCTGTACTAGACACACGGTACTGAACGGCCTCCTGATCCCCCTGATCTGCTGTAACAGACACACAGTACTGAACGGCCTCCTGATCCCCCTCATCTGCTGTACCAGGCACACGGTACTGAACGGCCTCCTGATCCCCCTCATCTGCTGTACCAGGCACACGGTACTGAACGGCCTCCTTATCCTCCTGATCTGCTGCACCAGACACACGGTACTGAACGGCCTCCTGATCCCCCTGATCTGCTGTAACAGACACACAGTACTGAACGGCCTCCTGATCCCCCTCATCTGCTGTACCAGGCACACGGTACTGAACGGCCTCCTGATCCTCCTGATCTGCTGTACCAGACACACGGTACTGAACGGCCTCCTGATCCTCCTGATCTGCTGTACCAGACAAACGGTACTGAACGGCCTCCTGATCCCCCTGATCTGCTGTACCAGGCACACGGTACTGAACGGCCTCCTGATCCCCCTGATCTGCTGTACCAGGCACACGGTACTGAACGGCCTCCTGATCCTCCTGATCTGCTGTACCAGACACACGGTACTGAAGGACCTCCTGATCCCTCTGATCTGCTGCACCAGACACTCGGTAATGAACGTCCTCCTGATCCCCCTGATCTGCTGTACCAGGCAAACGGTACTGAACGGCCTCCTGATCCTCCTGATCTGCTGTACCAGACACACGGTACTGAAGGGGCTCCTGATCCCCCTGATCTGCTGTACCAGACACACGGTACTGAACGGCCTCCTGATCGCCCTGATCTGCTGTACCAGAAACACGGTACTGAACGGTCTCCTGTTCCATCTGATCTGCTGTACTAGACACACGGTACTGAACGGCCTCCTGATCCCCCTGATCTGTTGTACCAGACATAACGGTTCTGAACGGCCTCCTGATCCCCCTGATCTGCTGCACCAGACACACGGTACTGAACGGCCTCCTGATCCCCCTGATCTGTTGTACCAGTCATAACGGTACTGAACGGCCTCCTGATCCCCTGATCTGCTGTACCAGACACACGGTACTGAACGGCCTCCTGATCCCCCTGATCTGCTGTACCAGACACACGGTTCTGAACGGCCTCCTGATCCCCCTGATCTGCTGTACCAGACACACGGTACTGAAGGGCCTGCTGATCCTCCTGAGCTGCTGTACCAGACACACGGTACTGAACGGCCTCCTGATCCTCCTGATCTGTTATACCAGACACACGGTACTGAACGGCCTCCTGCTCCCCCTGATCTGCTGTACCAGACACACGGTACTGAACGGCCTCCTGATCCCCCTGATCTGCTGTACCAGACACAATATACTGAATGGCCTCCTGATCAACCTGATCTGCTGTACCAGACACACGGTACTGAACGGCCTCCTGATCCCTCTGATCTGCTGTACTAGACACACGGTACTGAACGGCCTCCTGATCCCCCTGATCTGCTGTAACAGACACACAGTACTGAACGGCCTCCTGATCCCCCTCATCTGCTGTACCAGGCACACGGTACTGAACGGCCTCCTGATCCCCCTCATCTGCTGTACCAGGCACACGGTACTGAACGGCCTCCTGCTCCCCCTGATCTGCTGTACCAGACACACGGTACTGAACGGCCTCCTGATCCCCCTGATCTGCTGTACCAGGCACAAGATACTGAATGGCCTCCTGATCCACCTGATCTGCTGTACTAGACACACGGTACTGAACGGCCTCCTGATCGCCCTGATCTGCTGTACCAGACACACGGTACTGAACGGCCTCCTGATCCCTCTGATCTGCTGTACTAGACACACGGTACTGAACGGCCTCCTGATCCCCCTGATCTGCTGTAACAGACACACAGTACTGAACGGCCTCCTGATCCCCCTCATCTGCTGTACCAGGCACACGGTACTGAACGGCCTCCTGATCGCCCTCATCTGCTGTACCAGGCACACGGTACTGAAGTGCCTCCTGATCCTCCTGATCTGCTGCACCAGACACACGGTACTGAACGGCCTCCTGATCCCCCTGATCTGCTGTAACAGACACACAGTACTGAACGGCCTCCTGATCCCCCTCATCTGCTGTACCAGGCACACGGTACTGAACGGCCTCCTGATCCTCCTGATCTGCTGTACCAGACACACGGTACTGAACGGCCTCCTGATCCTCCTGATCTGGTGTACCAGACACACGGTACTGAAGGGCCTCCTGATCCCCCTGATCTGCTGTACTAGACACACGGTGCTGAACGGCCTCCTGATCCCCCTGATCTGCTGCACCAGACACACGGTAATGAACGTCCTCCTGATCCCCCTGATCTGCTGTACCAGGCACACGGTACTGAACGGCCACCTGATCCTCCTGATCTGCTGTACCAGACACAGGGTACTGAAGGGGCTCCTGATCCCCCTGATCTGCTGTACCAGACACACGGTACTGAACGGCCTCCTGATCGCCCTGATCTGCTGTACCAGAAACACGGTACTGAACGGTCTCCTGTTCCCTCTGATCTGCTGTACTAGACACACGGTACTGAACGGCCTCCTGATCCCCCTGATCTGTTGTACCAGACATAACGGTACTGAACGGCCTCCTGATCCCCCTGATCTGCTGCACCAGACACACGGTACTGAACGGCCTCCTGATCCCCCTGATCTGTTGTACCAGACATAACGGTACTGAACGGCCTCCTGATCCCCTGATCTGCTGTACCAGACACACGGTACTGAACGGCCTCCTGATCCCCCTGATCTGCTGTACCAGACACACGGTACTGAAAGGCCTCCTGATCCCCCTGAGCTGCTGTACCAGACACCCGGTACTGAACGGCCTCCTGATCCTCCTGATCTGCTGTACCAGAGACAAGGTATTGAACGGCCTCCTGATCCCCCTGATCTGCTGTACCAGACACACGGTACTGAACGGCCTCCTGATCCCCCTGATCTGCTGTACCAGACACACGGTACTGAACGGCCTCCTGATCCTCCTGATCTGCAGTACCAGACACACGGTACTGAACGGCCTCCTGATCCCCCTGATCTGCTGTACTAGACACACGGTACTGAACGGCCTCCTGATCCCCCTGATCTGGTGTACCAGACATAACGGTACTGAACGGCCTCCTGATCCCCTGATCTGCTGTACCAGACACACGGTACTGAACGGCATCCTGATCCCCCTGATCTGCTGTACCAGACACACGGTATTGAAAGGCCTCCTGATCCCCCTGAGCTGCTGTACCAGACACATGGTACTGAACGGCCTCCTGATCCTCCTGATCTGCTGTACCAGAGACAAGGTATTGAACGGCCTCCTGATCCCCCTGATCTGCTGTACCAGACACACGGTACTGAACGGCCTCCTGATCCCCCTGATCTGCTGTACCAGACACACGGTACTGAACGGCCTCCTGATCCCCCTGATCTGTTGTACCAGACATAACGCTACTGAACGGCCTCCTGATCCCCTGATCTGCTGTACCAGACACACGGTACTGAAAGGCCTCCTGATCCCCCTGAGCTGCTGTACCAGACACACGGTACTGAACGGCCTCCTGATCCTCCTGATCTGCTGTACCAGAGACAAGGTATTGAACGGCCTCCTGATCCCCCTGATCTGCTGTACCAGACACACGGTACTGAACGGCCTCCTGATCCCCTGATCTGCTGTACCAGACACACGGTACTGAACGGCCTCCTGATCCTCCTGATCTGCTGTACCAGACACACGGTACTGAACGGCCTCCCGATCCCCCTGATCTGCTGTACCAGACACACGGTACTGAACGGCCTCCTGTTCACCCTGATCTGCTGTACCAGACACACGGTACTGAACGGCCTCCTGAACCCCCTGATCTGCTGTACTAGACACACGGTACTGAACGGCCTCCTGATCCCGCTGATCTGCTGTACCAGACACACGGTTCTGAACGGCCTCCTGATCCCCCTGATCTGCTGTACCAGACGCACGGTACTGAACGGCCTCCTGACCCCCTCATCTGCTGTGCCAGACACACGGTACTGAACGGCCTCCTGATCCCCCTCATCTGCTGTACTGACACAAGATACTGAACGGCCTCCTGATCCTCCTGATCTGGTGTACCAGACACACGGTACTGAAGGGCCTCCTGATCCCCCTGATCTGCTGTACCAGACACACATAACTGAACGGCCTCCTGATCCTCCTGATCTGCTGTACCAGACACACGGTACTGAACGGCCTCCTGATCCCCCTGATCTGCTGTACCAGACACACGGTACTGAACGGCCTCCTGTTCACCCTGATCTGCTGTACCAGACACACGGTACTGAACGCCCTCCCGATCCCCCTGATCTGCTGTACCAGACACACGGTACTGAACGGCCTCCTGACCCCCTGATCTGCTGTACCAGACACACGGTACTGGACGGCCTCCTGATCCCCCTGATCTGCTGTACCAGACACAAGGTACTGAACGGCCTCCTGATCCCCCTGATCTGCTGTACTAGACACACGGTACTGAACGGCCTCCTGATCACCCTGATCTGCTGTACCAGACACACGGTACTGAAGGACCTCCTGATCCCCATGATCTGCTGCACCAGACACACGGTACTGAACGTCCTCCTGATCCCCCTGATCTGCTGTACCAGGCACACGGTACTGAACGGCCTCCTGATCCTCCTGATCTGCTGTACCAGACACACGGTACTGAAGGGGCTCCTGATCCACCTGATCTGCTGTACCAGACACACGGTACTGAACGGCCTCCTGATCGCCCTGATCTGCTGTACCAGAAACACGGTACAGAACGGTCTCCTGTTCCCTCTGATATGCTGTACTAGACACACGGTACTGAACGGCCTCCTGATCCCCCTGATCTGTTGTACCAGACATAACGGTACTGAACGGCCTCCTGATCCACCTGATCTGCTGCACCAGACACACGGTACTGAACGGCCTCCAGATCCCCCTGATCTGTTGTACCAGACATAACGGTACTGAACGGCCTCCTGATCCCCCTGATCTGCTGTACCAGACACACGGTACTGAACGGCCTCCTGATCCCCCTGATCTGCTGTACCAGACACACGGTACTGAACGGCCTCCTGATCCCCCTGATCTGCTGTACCAGACACACGGTACTGAACGGCCTCCTGATCCTCCTGATCTGCTGTACCAGACACACGGTACTGAACGGCCTCCTGATCCCCCTGATCTGCTGTACTAGACACACGGTACTGAACGGCCTCCTGATCCCGCTGATCTGCTGTACCAGACACACGGTTCTGAACGGCCTCCTGATCCCCCTGATCTGCTGTACCAGTCACACGGTACTGACGGGCCTCCTGATCCTCCTGAGCTGCTGTACCAGACACAAGGTACTGAACGGCCTCCTGATCCTCCTGATCTGCTGTACCTGACACACGGTACTGAACGGCCTCCTGATCCCCCTGATCTGCTGTACCAGACACAAGATACTGAACGGCCTCCTGATCCACCTGATCTGCTGTACTAGACACACGGTACTGAACGGCCTCCTGATCGCCCTGATCTGCTGTACCAGACACACGGTACTGAACGGCCTCCTGATCCCTCTGATCTGCTGTACTAGACACACGGCACTGAACGGCCTCCTGATCCCCCTGATCTGCTGTACCAGACACACGGTACTGAACGGCCTCCTGATCCCCCTGATCTGCTGTAACAGACACACAGTACTGAACGGCCTCCTGATCCCCCTCATCTGCTGTACCAGGCACACGGTACTGAACGGCCTCCTGATCCTCCTGATCTGGTGTACCAGACACACGGTGCTGAACGGCCTCCTGATCCTCCTGATCTGCTGTACCAGACACACGGTACTGAACGGCCTCCTGATCCCCCTGATTTGCTGTACCAGACACACGGTACTGAACGGCCTCCTGACCCCCTGATCTGCTGTAGCAGAGACACGGTACTGAACGGCCTCCTAATCCCACTGATCTGTTGTACCAGACACACTGTACTGAACGGCCTCCTGATCCCCCTGATCTGCTGTACCAGACACACGGTACGGAACGGCCTCCTGATCCCCCTGATCTGCTGTACGAGACACAAGGTACTGGACAGCCTCCTGATCCCCCTGATCTGCTGTACTAGACACACGGTACTGAACGGCCTCCTGATCCCTCTGATCTGCTGTACTAGACACAAGGTACTGAACGGCCTCCTGATCCCCCTGATCTGCTGTACTAGACACACGGTACTGAACGGCCTCCTGATCCCCCTGATCTGCTGTACCAGACACACGGTACTGAACGGCCTCCTGATCCCCTGATCTGCTGTACCAGACACACGGTACTGAACGGCCTCCTGATCCCCCTGATCTGCTGTACCAGACACACGGTACTGACCGGCCTCCTGATCGCCCTGATCTGCTGTACCAGACACACGGTACTGAACGGCCTCCTGATCACCCTGATCTGCTGTACCAGACACACGGTACTGAACGGCCTCCTGATCCTCCTGATCTGCTGTACCAGACACACGGTACTGAACGGCCTCCTGATCCCCCTGATCTGCTGTACTAGACACACGGTACTGAACGGCCTCCTGATCCTCCTCATCTGCTGTACCAGACACACGGTACTGAACGGCCTCCTGATCCCCCTGATCTGCTGTACCAGACACACGGTACTGAAGGGGCTCCTGATCCCCCTGATCTGCTGTACCAGACACACGGTAATGAACGTCCTCCTGATCCCCCTGATCTGCTGTACCAGGCACACGGTACTGAACGGCCTCCTGATCCTCCTGATCTGCTGTACCAGACACACGGTACTGAAGGACCTCCTGATCCCCCTGATCTGCTGCACCAGACACTCGGTAATGAACGTCCTCCTGATGCCCCTGATCTGCTGTACCAGGCAAACGGTACTGAACGGCCTCCTGATCCTCCTGATCTGCTGTACCAGACACACGGTACTGAAGGGGCTCCTGATCCCCCTGATCTGCTGTACCAGACACACGGTACTGAACGGCCTCCTGATCGCCCTGATCTGCTGTACCAGAAACACGGTACTGAACGGTCTCCTGTTCCCTCTGATCTGCTGTACTAGACACACGGTACTGAACGGCCTCCTGATCCCCCTGATCTGTTGTACCAGACATAACGGTACTGAACGGCCTCCTGATCCCCCTGATCTGCTGCACCAGACACACGGTACTGAACGGCCTCCTGATCCCCCTGATCTGTTGTACCAGTCATAACGGTACTGAACGGCCTCCTGATCCCCTGATCTGCTGTACCAGACACACGGTACTGAACGGCCTCCTGATCCCCCTGATCTGCTGTACCAGACACACGGTACTGAAAGGCCTCCTGATCCCCCTGAGCTTCTGTACCAGACACACGGTACTGAACGGCCTCCTGATCCTCGTGATCTGCTGTACCAGAGACAAGGTATTGAACGGCCTCCTGATCCCCCTGATCTGCTGTACCAGACACACGGTACTGAACGGCCTCCTGATCCCCCTGATCTGCTGTACCAGACACACGGTACTGAACGGCCTCCTGATCCTCCTGATCTGCTGTACCAGTCACACGGTACTGAACGGCCTCCTGATCCCCCTGATCTGCTGTACCAGACACCCGGTACTGAACGGCCTCCTGATCCCCCTGATCTGCTGTAGCAGACACACGTTACTGAACGGCCTCCTGATCCCACTGATCTGCTGCACCAGAAACACGGTACTGGACCGCCTCCTGATCCCCCTGATCTGCTGTACTAGACACACGGTACTGAACGGCCTCCTGATCCCGCTGATCTGCTGTACCAGACACACGGTTCTGAACGGCCTCCTGCTCCCCCTGATCTGCTGTACCAGACACACGGTACTGAAGGGCCTGCTGATCCTCCTGAGCTGCTGTACCAGACACACGGTACTGAACGGCCTCCTGATCCTCCTGATCTGCTATACCAGACACACGGTACTGAACGGCCTCCTGCTCCCCCTGATCTGCTGTACCAGACACACGGTACTGAACGGCCTCCTGATCCCCCTGATCTGCTGTACCAGACACAAGATACTGAATGGCCTCCTGATCCACCTGATCTGCTGTACTAGACACACGGTACTGAACGGCCTCCTGATCGCCCTGATCTGCTGTACCAGACACACGGTACTGAACGGCCTCCTGATCCCTCTGATCTGCTGTACTAGACACACGGTACTGAACGGCCTCCTGATCCCCCTGATCTGCTGTAACAGACACACAGTACTGAACGGCCTCCTGATCCCCCTCATCTGCTGTACCAGGCACAAGGTACTGAACGGCCTCCTGATCCCCCTCATCTGCTGTACCAGGCACACGGTACTGAACGGCCTCCAGATCCTCCTGATCTGCTGCACCAGACACACGGTACTGAACGGCCTCCTGACCCCCCTGATCTGCTGTAACAGACACACAGTACTGAACGGCCTCCTGATCCCCCTCATCTGCTGTACCAGGCACACGGTACTGAACGGCCTCCTGATCCTCCTGATCTGCTGTACCAGACACACGGTACTGAACGGCCTCCTGATCCCCCTCATCTGCTGTACCAGACACACGGTACTGAACGGCCTCCTGATCCTCCTGATCTGGTGTACCAGACACACGGTACTGAAGGGCCTCCTGATCCCCCTGATCTGCTGTACTAGACACACGGAGCTGAACGGCCTCCTGATCCCCCTGATCTGCTGCACCAGACACACGGTAATGAACGTCCTCCTGATCCCCCTGATCTGCTGTACCAGGCACACGGTACTGAACGGCCTCCTGATCCTCCTGATCTGCTGTACCAGACACACGGTACTGAAGGGGCTCCTGATCCCCCTGATCTGCTGTACCAGATACACGGTACTGAACGGCCTCCTGATCGCCCAGATCTGCTGTACCAGAAACACGGTACTGAACGGTCTCCTGTTCCCTCTGATCTGCTGTACTAGACACACGGTACTGAACGGCCTCCTGATCCCCCTGATCTGTTGTACCAGACATAACGGTACTGAACGGCCTCCTGATTCCCCTGATCTGCTGCACCAGACACACGGTACTGAACGGCCTCCTGATCCCCCTGATCTGCTGCACCAGACACACGGTAATGAACGTCCTCCTGATCCCCCTGATCTGCTGTACCAGGCACACGGTACTGAACGGCCTCCTGATCCTCCTGATCTGCTGTACCAGACACACGGTACTGAAGGGGCTCCTGATCCCCCTGATCTGCTGTACCAGACACACGGTAGTGAACGGCCTCCTGATCGCCCTGATCTGCTGTACCAGAAACACGGTACTGAACGGTCTCATGTTCCCTCTGATCTGCTGTACTAGACACACGGTACTGAACGGCCTCCTGATCCCCCTGACCTGTTGTACCAGACATAACGGTACAGAACGGCCTCCTGATCCCCCTGATCTGCTGCACCAGACACACGGTACTGAACGGCCTCCTCATCCCCCTGATCTGCTGTACCAGAAACACGGTACTGAACGGTCTCCTGTTCCCTCTGATCTGCTGTACTAGACACACGGTACTGAACGGCCTCCTGATCACCCTGATCTGCTGTACCAGACACACGGTACTGAAGGACCTCCTGATCCCCATGATCTGCTGCACCAGACACACGGTACTGAACGTCCTCCTGATCCCCCTGATCTGCTGTACCAGGCACACGGTACTGAACGGCCTCCTGATCCTCCTGATCTGCTGTACCAGACACACGGTACTGAAGGGGCTCCTGATCCCCCTGATCTGCTGTACCAGACACACGGTACTGAACGGCCTCCTGATCCCCCTGATCTGTTGTACCAGACATAACGGTACTGAACGGCCTCCTGATCCCCCTGATCTGCTGTACCAGAAACACGGTACTGAACGGTCTCCTGTTCCCTCTGATCTGCTGTACTAGACACACGGTACTGAACGGCCTCCTGATCCCCCTGATCTGTTGTACCAGACATAACGGTACTGAACGGCCTCCAGATCCCCCTGATCTGCTGCACCAGACACACGGTACTGAACGGCCTCCTGATCCCCCTGATCTGTTGTACCAGACATAACGGTACTGAACGGCCTCCTGATCCCCGTGATCTGCTGTACCAGACACACGGTACTGAACGGCCTCCTGATCCCCCTGATCTGCTGAACCAGACACACGGTACTGAACGGCCTCCTGATCCCCCTGATCTGCTGTACCAGACACACGGTACTGAACGGCCTCCTGATCCTCCTGATCTGCTGTCCCAGACACACGGTACTGAACGGCCTCCTGATCCCCCTGATCTGCTGTACCAGACACACGGTACTGAACGGCCTCCTGATCCCGCTGATCTGCTGTACCAGACACACGGTTCTGAACGGCCTCCTGATCCCCCTGATCTGCTGTACCAGTCACACGGTACTGACGGGCCTCCTGATCCTCCTGAGCTGCTGTCCCAGACACACGGTACTGAACGGCCTCCTGATCCCCCTGATCTGCTGTACCAGAAACACGGTACTGAACGGCCTCCTGATCCCCCTGATCTGCTGTACCAGACACAAGATACTGAACGGCCTCCTGATCCACCTGATCTGCTGTACTAGACACACGGTACTGAACGGCCTCCTGATCGCCCTGATCTGCTGTACCAGACACACGGTACTGAACGGCCTCCTGATCCCTCTGATCTGCTGTACTAGACACACGGCACTGAACGGCCTCCTGATCCCCCTGATCTGCTGTACCAGACACACGGTACTGAACGGCCTCCTGATCCCCCTGATCTGCTGTAACAGACACACAGTACTGAACGGCCTCCTGATCCCCCTCATCTGCTGTACCAGGCACACGGTACTGAACGGCCTCCTGATCCTCCTGATCTGCTGTACCAGACACACGGTACTGAACGGCCTCCTGATCCTCCAATCTGGTGTACCAGACACACGGTACTGAAGGGCCTCCTGATCCCCCTGATCTGCTGTACTAGACACACGGTGCTGAACGGCCTCCTGATCCTCCTGATCTGCTGTACCAGACACACGGTACTGAACGGCCTCCTGATCCCCCTGATTTGCTGTACCAGACACACGGTACTGAACGGCCTCCTGACCCCCTGATCTGCTGTAGCAGAGACACGGTACTGAACGGCCTCCTAATCCCACTGATCTGTTGTACCAGACACACTGTACTGAACGGCCTCCTGATCCCCCTGATCTGCTGTACCAGACACACGGTACGGAACGGCCTCCTGATCCCCCTGATCTGCTGTACGAGACACAAGGTACTGGACAGCCTCCTGATCCCCCTGATCTGCTGTACTAGACACACGGTACTGAACGGCCTCCTGATCCCTCTGATCTGCTGTACTAGACACAAGGTACTGAACGGCCTCCTGATCCCCCTGATCTGCTGTACTAGACACACGGTACTGAACGGCCTCCTGATCCTCCTGATCTGCTGTACCAGACACACGGTACTGAACGGCCTCCTGATCCCCCTGATCTGCTGTACTAGACACACGGTACTGAACGGCCTCCTGATCCTCCTCATCTGCTGTACCAGACACACGGTACTGAACGGCCTCCTGATCCCCCTGATCTGCTGTACCAGACGCACGGTACTGAAGGGGCTCCTGATCCCCCTGATCTGCTGTACCAGACACACGGTAATGAACGTCCTCCTGATCCCCCTGATCTGCTGTACCAGGCACACGGTACTGAACGGCCTCCTGATCCTCCTGATCTGCTGTACCAGACACACGGTACTGAAGGACCTCCTGATCCCCCTGATCTGCTGCACAAGACACTCGGTAATGAACGTCCTCCTGATGCCCCTGATCTGCTGTACCAGGCAAACGGTACTGAACGGCCTCCTGATCCTCCTGATCTGCTGTACCAGACACACGGTACTGAAGGGGCTCCTGATCCCCCTGATCTGCTGTACCAGACACACGGTACTGAACGGCCTCCTGATCGCCCTGATCTGCTGTACCAGAAACACGGTACTGAACGGTCTCCTGTTCCCTCTGATCTGCTGTACTAGACACACGGTACTGAACGGCCTCCTGATCCCCCTGATCTGTTGTACCAGACATAACGGTACTGAACGGCCTCCTGATCCCCCTGATCTGCTGCACCAGACACACGGTACTGAACGGCCTCCTGATCCCCCTGATCTGTTGTACCAGTCATAACGGTACTGAACGGCCTCCTGATCCCCTGATCTGCTGTACCAGACACACGGTACTGAACGGCCTCCTGATCCCCCTGATCTGCTGTACCAGACACACGGTACTGAAAGGCCTCCTGATCCCCCTGAGCTTCTGTACCAGACACACGGTACTGAACGGCCTCCTGATCCTCCTGATCTGCTGTACCAGAGACAAGGTATTGAACGGCCTCCTGATCCCCCTGATCTGCTGTACCAGACACACGGTACTGAACGGCCTCCTGATCCCCCTGATCTGCTGTACCAGACACACGGTACTGAACGGCCTCCTGATCCTCCTGATCTGCTGTACCAGTCACACGGTACTGAACGGCCTCCTGATCCCCCTGATCTGCTGTACCAGACACCCGGTACTGAAGGGCCTCCTGATCCCCCTGATCTGCTGTACCAGACACACGGTACTGAACGGCCTCCTGATCCCACTGATCTGCTGCACCAGAAACACGGTACTGGACCGCCTCCTGATCCCCCTGATCTGCTGTACTAGACACACGGTACTGAACGGCCTCCTGATCCCGCTGATCTGCTGTACCAGACACACGGTTCTGAACGGCCTCCTGATCCCCCTGATCTGCTGTACCAGACACACGGTACTGAAGGGCCTGCTGATCCTCCTGAGCTGCTGTACCAGACACACGGTACTGAACGGCCTCCTGATCCTCCTGATCTGCTATACCAGACACACGGTACTGAACGGCCTCCTGCTCCCCCTGATCTGCTGTACCAGACACACGGTACTGAACGGCCTCCTGATCCCCCTGATCTGCTGTACCAGACACAAGATACTGAATGGCCTCCTGATCCACCTGATCTGCTGTACTAGACACACGGTACTGAACGGCCTCCTGATCGCCCTGATCTGCTGTACCAGACACACGGTACTGAACGGCCTCCTGATCCCTCTGATCTGCTGTACTAGACACACGGTACTGAACGGCCTCCTGATCCCCCTGATCTGCTGTAACAGACACACAGTACTGAACGGCCTCCTGATCCCCCTCATCTGCTGTACCAGGCACACGGTACTGAACGGCCTCCTGATCCCCCTCATCTGCTGTACCAGGCACACGGTACTGAACGGCCTCCAGATCCTCCTGATCTGCTGCACCAGACACACGGTACTGAACGGCCTCCTGACCCCCCTGATCTGCTGTAACAGACACACAGTACTGAACGGCCTCCTGATCCCCCTCATCTGCTGTACCAGGCACACGGTACTGAACGGCCTCCTGATCCTCCTGATCTGCTGTACCAGACACACGGTACTGAACGGCCTCCTGATCCCCCTCATCTGCTGTACCAGACACACGGTACTGAACGGCCTCCTGATCCTCCTGATCTGGTGTACCAGACACACGGTACTGAAGGGCCTCCTGATCCCCCTGATCTGCTGTACTAGACACACGGAGCTGAACGGCCTCCTGATCCCCCTGATCTGCTGCACCAGACACACGGTAATGAACGTCCTCCTGATCCCCCTGATCTGCTGTACCAGGCACACGGTACTGAACGGCCTCCTGATCCTCCTGATCTGCTGTACCAGACACACGGTACTGAAGGGGCTCCTGATCCCCCTGATCTGCTGTACCAGATACACGGTACTGAACGGCCTCCTGATCGCCCAGATCTGCTGTACCAGAAACACGGTACTGAACGGTCTCCTGTTCCCTCTGATCTGCTGTACTAGACACACGGTACTGAACGGCCTCCTGATCCCCCTGATCTGTTGTACCAGACATAACGGTACTGAACGGCCTCCTGATTCCCCTGATCTGCTGCACCAGACACACGGTACTGAACGGCCTCCTGATCCCCCTGATCTGCTGCACCAGACACACGGTAATGAACGTCCTCCTGATCCCCCTGATCTGCTGTACCAGGCACACGGTACTGAACGGCCTCCTGATCCTCCTGATCTGCTGTACCAGACACACGGTACTGAAGGGGCTCCTGATCCCCCTGATCTGCTGTACCAGACACACGGTACTGAACGGCCTCCTGATCGCCCTGATCTGCTGTACCAGAAACACGGTACTGGACGGTCTCATGTTCCCTCTGATCTGCTGTACTAGACACACGGTACTGAACGGCCTCCTGATCCCCCTGACCTGTTGTACCAGACATAACGGTACAGAACGGCCTCCTGATCCCCCTGATCTGCTGCACCAGACACACGGTACTGAACGGCCTCCTCATCCCCCTGATCTGCTGTACCAGAAACACGGTACTGAACGGTCTCCTGTTCCCTCTGATCTGCTGTACTAGACACACGGTACTGAACGGCCTCCTGATCACCCTGATCTGCTGTACCAGACACACGGTACTGAAGGACCTCCTGATCCCCATGATCTGCTGCACCAGACACACGGTACTGAACGTCCTCCTGATCCCCCTGATCTGCTGTACCAGGCACACGGTACTGAACGGCCTCCTGATCCTCCTGATCTGCTGTACCAGACACACGGTACTGAAGGGGCTCCTGATCCCCCTGATCTGCTGTACCAGACACACGGTACTGAACGGCCTCCTGATCCCCCTGATCTGTTGTACCAGACATAACGGTACTGAACGGCCTCCTGATCCCCCTGATCTGCTGTACCAGAAACACGGTACTGAACGGTCTCCTGTTCCCTCTGATCTGCTGTACTAGACACACGGTACTGAACGGCCTCCTGATCCCCCTGATCTGTTGTACCAGACATAACGGTACTGAACGGCCTCCTGATCCCCCTGATCTGCTGCACCAGACACACGGTACTGAACGGCCTCCTGATCCCCCTGATCTGTTGTACCAGACATAACGGTACTGAACGGCCTCCTGATCCCCGTGATCTGCTGTACCAGACACACGGTACTGAACGGCCTCCTGATCCCCCTGATCTGCTGTACCAGACACACGGTACTGAACGGCCTCCTGATCCCCCTGATCTGCTGTACCAGACACACGGTACTGAACGGCCTCCTGATCCTCCTGATCTGCTGTACCAGACACACGGTACTGAACGGCCTCCTGATCCCCCTGATCTGCTGTACTAGACACACGGTACTGAACGGCCTCCTGATCCCGCTGATCTGCTGTACCAGACACACGGTTCTGAACGGCCTCCTGACCCCCCTGATCTGCTGTACCAGTCACACGGTACTGACGGGCCTCCTGATCCTCCTGAGCTGCTGTACCAGACACAAGGTACAGAACGGCCTCCTGATCCTCCTGATCTGCTGTACCAGACACACGGTACTGAACGGCCTCCTGATCCCCCTGATCTGCTGTACCAGACACAAGATACTGAACGGCCTCCTGATCCACCTGATCTGCTGTACTAGACACACGGTACTGAACGGCCTCCTGATCGCCCTGATCTGCTGTACCAGAAACACGGTACTGAACGGCCTCCTGATCCCCCTGATCTGCTGTACCAGACACAAGATACTGAACGGCCTCCTGATCCACCTGATCTGCTGTACTAGACACACGGTACTGAACGGCCTCCTGATCGCCCTGATCTGCTGTACCAGACACACGGTACTGAACGGCCTCCTGATCCCTCTGATCTGCTGTACTAGACACACGGCACTGAACGGCCTCCTGATCCCTCTGATCTGCTGTACCAGACACACGGTACTGAACGGCCTCCTGATCCCCCTGATCTGCTGTAACAGACACACAGTACTGAACGGCCTCCTGATCCCCCTCATCTGCTGTACCAGGCACACGGTACTGAACGGCCTCCTGATCCTCCTGATCTGCTGTACCAGACACACGGTACTGAACGGCCTCCTGATCCTCCTGATCTGGTGTACCAGACACCCGGTACTGAAGGGCCTCCTGATCCCCCTGATCTGCTGTACTAGACACACGGTGCTGAACGGCCTCCTGATCCTCCTGATCTGCTGTACCAGACACACGGTACTGAACGGCCTCCTGATCCCCCTGATTTGCTGTACCAGACACACGGTACTGAACGGCCTCCTGTTCACCCTGATCTGTTGTACTAGACACACGGTACTGAACGGCCTCCCGATCCCCCTGATCTGCTGTACCAGACACAATGTACTGAACGGACTCCTGATCCCCCTGATCTGCTGTAACAGACACACGGTACTGAACGGCCTCCTGATCCCCCTGATCTGCTGTAACAGACACACAGTACTGAACGGCCTCCTGATCCCCCTCATCTGCTGTACCAGGCACACGGTACTGAACGGCCTCCTGATCCCCCTCATCTGCTGTACCAGGCACACGGTACTGAAGTGCCTCCTGATCCTCCTGATCTGCTGCACCAGACACACGGTACTGAACGGCCTCCTGATCCCCTTGATCTGCTGTAACAGACACACAGTACTGAACGGCCTCCTGATCCCCCTCATCTGCTGTACCAGGCACACGGTACTGAACGGCCTCCTGATCCTCCTGATCTGCTGTACCAGACACACGGTACTGAACGGCCTCCTGATCCCACTCATCTGCTGTACCAGAGACAAGGTATTGAACGGCCTCCTGATCCCCCTGATCTGCTGTACCAGACACACGGTACTGAACGGCCTCCTGATCCCCCTGATCTGCTGTACCAGACACACGGTACTGAACGGCCTCCTGATCCCCCTGATCTGTTGTACCAGACATAACGCTACTGAACGGCCTCCTGATCCCCTGATCTGCTGTACCAGACACACGGTACTGAAAGGCCTCCTGATCCCCCTGAGCTGCTGTACCAGACACACGGTACTGAACGGCCTCCTGATCCTCCTGATCTGCTGTACCAGAGACAAGGTATTGAACGGCCTCCTGATCCCCCTGATCTGCTGTACCAGACACACGGTACTGAACGGCCTCCTGATCCCCTGATCTGCTGTACCAGACACACGGTACTGAACGGCCTCCTGATCCTCCTGATCTGCTGTACCAGACACACGGTACTGAACGGCCTCCCGATCCCCCTGATCTGCTGTACCAGACACACGGTACTGAACGGCCTCCTGTTCAACCTGATCTGCTGTACCAGACACACGGTACTGAACGGCCTCCTGACCCCCTGATCTGCTGTGCCAGACACACGGTACTGAACGGCCTCCTGATCCCCCTCATCTGCTGTACTGACATAAGATACTGAACGGCCTCCTGATCCTCCTGATCTGGTGTACCAGACACACGGTACTGAAGGGCCTCCTGATCCCCCTGATCTGCTGTACCAGACACACGTAACTGAACGGCCTCCTGATCCTCCTGATCTGCTGTACCAGACACACGGTACTGAACGGCCTCCTGATCCCCCTGATCTGCTGTACCAGACACACGGTACTGAACGGCCTCCTGTTCACCCTGATCTGCTGTACCAGACACACGATACTGAACGGCCTCCCGATCCCCCTGATCTGCTGTACCAGACACACGGTACTGAACGGCCTCCTGACCCCCTGATCTGCTGTACCAGACACACGGTACTGAACGGCCTCCTGATCCCCCTGATCTGCTGTACTAGACACACGGTACTGAACGGCCTCCTGATCCCCCTGATCTTCAGTAGCAGACACACGGCACTGAAGGGGCTCCTGATCCCCCTGATCTGCTGTACCAGACACACGGTACGGAATGGCCTCCTGATCCCCCTGATCTGCTGTACGAGACACAAGGTACTGGACAGCCTCCTGACCCCCCTGATCTGCTGTACCAGACACACGGTACTGGACGGCCTCCTGATCCCCCTGATCTGCTGTACCAGACACAAGGTACTGAACGGCCTCCTGATCCCCCTGATCTGCTGTACTAGACACACGGTACTGAACGGCCTCCTGATCACCCTGATCTGCTGTACCAGACACACGGTACTGAAGGACCTCCTGATCCCCATGATCTGCTGCACCAGACACACGGTACTGAACGTCCTCCTGATCCCCCTGATCTGCTGTACCAGGCACACGGTACTGAACGGCCTCCTGATCCTCCTGATCTGCTGTACCAGACACACGGTACTGAAGGGGCTCCTGATCCCCCTGATCTGCTGTACCAGACACACGGTACTGAACGGCCTCCTGATCGCCCTGATCTGCTGTACCAGAAACACGGTACTGAACGGTCTCCTGTTCCCTCTGATATGCTGTACTAGACACACGGTACTGAACGGCCTCCTGATCCCCCTGATCTGTTGTACCAGACATAACGGTACTGAACGGCCTCCTGATCCCCCTGATCTGCTGCACCAGACACACGGTACTGAACGGCCTCCTGATCCCCCTGATCTGTTGTACCAGACATAACGGTACTGAACGGCCTCCTGATCCCCCTGATGTGCTGTACCAGACACACGGTACTGAACGGCCTCCTGATCCCCCTGATCTGCTGTACCAGACACACGGTACTGAACGGCCTCCTGATCCCCCTGATCTGCTGTACCAGACACACGGTACTGAACGGCCTCCTGATCCTCCTGATCTGCTGTACCAGACACACGGTACTGAACGGCCTCCTGATCCCCCTGATCTGCTGTACTAGACACACGGTACTGAACGGCCTCCTGATCCCGCTGATCTGCTGTACCAGACACACGGTTCTGAACGGCCTCCTGATCCCCCTGATCTGCTGTACCAGTCACACGGTACTGACGCGCCTCCTGATCCTCCTGAGCTGCTGTACCAGACACAAGGTACTGAACGGCCTCCTGATCCTCCTGATCTGCTGTACCAGACACACGGTACTGAACGGCCTCCTGATCCCCCTGATCTGCTGTACCAGACACAAGATACTGAACGGCCTCCTGATCCACCTGATCTGCTGTACTAGACACACGGTACTGAACGGCCTCCTGATCGCCCTGATCTGCTGTACCAGACACACGGTACTGAACGGCCTCCTGATCCCTCTGATCTGCTGTACTAGACACACGGCACTGAACGGCCTCCTGATCCCCCTGATCTGCTGTACCAGACACACGGTACTGAACGGCCTCCTGATCCCCCTGATCTGCTGTAACAGACACACAGTACTGAACGGCCTCCTGATCCCCCTCATCTGCTGTACCAGGCACACGGTACTGAACGGCCTCCTGATCCTCCTGATCTGCTGTACCAGACACACGGTACTGAACGGCCTCCTGATCCTCCTGATCTGGTGTACCAGACACACGGTACTGAAGGGCCTCCTGATCCCCCTGATCTGCTGTACTAGACACACGGTGCTGAACGGCCTCCTGATCCTCCTGATCTGCTGTACCAGACACACGGTACTGAACGGCCTCCTGATCCCCCTGATTTGCTGTACCAGACACACGGTACTGAACGGCCTCCTGACCCCCTGATCTGCTGTAGCAGAGACACGGTACTGAACGGCCTCCTAATCCCACTGATCTGTTGTACCAGACACACTGTACTGAACGGCCTCCTGATCCCCCTGATCTGCTGTACCAGACACACGGTACGGAACGGCCTCCTGATCCCCCTGATCTGCTGTAAGAGACACAAGGTACTGGACAGCCTCCTGATCCCCCTGATCTGCTGTACTAGACACACGGTACTGAACGGCCTCCTGATCCCTCTGATCTGCTGTACTAGACACAAGGTACAAAACGGCCTCCTGATCCCCCTGATCTGCTGTACTAGACACACGGTACTGAACGGCCTCCTGATTCCCCCTGATCTGCTGTACCAGACACACGGTACTGAACGGCCTCCTGATCCCCCTGATCTGCTGTACCAGACACACGGTACTGAACGGCCTCCTGATCCCCCTGATCTGCTGTACCAGACACACGGTACTGACCGGCCTCCTGATCGCCCTGATCTGCTGTACCAGACACACGGTACTGAACGGCCTCCTGATCCCCCTGATCTGCTGTACCAGACACACGGTACTGAACGGCCTCCTGATCCTCCTGATCTGCTGTACTAGACACACGGTACTGAACGGCCTCCTGATCCCCCTGATCTGCTGTATTGGACACACGGTACTGAACGGCCTCCTGATCCTCCTCATCTGCTGTACCAGACACACGGTACTGAACGGCCTCCTGATCCCCCTGATCTGCTGTACCAGACAGACGGTACTGAAGGGGCTCCTGATCCCCCTGATCTGCTGTACCAGACACACGGTAATGAACGTCCTCCTGATCCCCCTGATCTGCTGTACCAGGCACACGGTACTGAACGGCCTCCTGACCCTCCTGATCTGCTGCACCAGACACACGGTACTGAAGGACCTCCTGATCCCCCTGATCTGCTGCACCAGACACTCGGTAATGAACGTCCTCCTGATGCCCCTGATCTGCTGTACCAGGCAAACGGTACTGAACGGCCTCCTGATCCTCCTGATCTGCTGTACCAGACACACGGTACTGAAGGGGCTCCTGATCCCCCTGATCTGCTGTACCAGACACACGGTACTGAACGGCGTCCTGATCGCCCTGATCTGCTGTACCAGAAACACGGTACTGAACGGTCTCCTGTTCCCTCTGATCTGCTGTACTAGACACACGGTACTGAACGGCCTCCTGATCCCCCTGATCTGTTGTACCAGACATAACGGTACTGAACGGCCTCCTGATCCCCCTGATCTGCTGCACCAGACACACGGTACTGAACGGCCTCCTGATCCCCCTGATCTGTTGTACCAGTCATAACGGTACTGAACGGCCTCCTGATCCCCTGATCTGCTGTACCAGACACACGGTACTGAACGGCCTCCTGATCCCCCTGATCTGCTGTACCAGACACACGGTACTGAAAGGCCTCCTGATCCCCCTGAGCTTCTGTACCAGACACACGGTACTGAACGGCCTCCTGATCCTCCTGATCTGCTGTACCAGAGACAAGGTATTGAACGGCCTCCTGATCCCCCTGATCTGCTGTACCAGACACACGGTACTGAACGGCCTCCTGATCCCCCTGATCTGCTGTACCAGACACACGGTACTGAACGGCCTCCTGATCCTCCTGATCTGCTGTACCAGTCACACGGTACTGAACGGCCTCCTGATCCCCCTGATCTGCTGTACCAGACACACGGTACTGAACGGCCTCCTGATCCCCCTGATCTGCTGTACCAGACACACGGTACTGAACGGCCTCCTGATCCCCCTGATCTGCTGCACCAGACACACGGTACTGGACCGCCTCCTGATCCCCCTGATCTGCTGTACTAGACACACGGTACTGAACGGCCTCCTGATCCCGCTGATCTGCTGTACCAGACACACGGTTCTGAACGGCCTCCTGATCCCCCTGATCTGCTGTACCAGACACACGGTACTGAAGGGCCTGCTGATCCTCCTGAGCTGCTGTACCAGACACACGGTACTGAACGGCCTCCTGATCCTCCTGATCTGCTATACCAGACACACGGTACTGAACGGCCTCCTGCTCCCCCTGATCTGCTGTACCAGACACACGGTACTGAACGGCCTCCTGATCCCCCTGATCTGCTGTACCAGACACAAGATACTGAATGGCCTCCTGATCCACCTGATCTGCTGTACTAGACACACGGTACTGAACGGCCTCCTGATCGCCCTGATCTGCTGTACCAGACACACGGTACTGAACGGCCTCCTGATCCCTCTGATCTGCTGTACTAGACACACGGTACTGAACGGCCTCCTGATCCCCCTGATCTGCTGTAACAGACACACAGTACTGAACGGCCTCCTGATCCCCTCATCTGCTGTACCAGGCACACGGTACTGAACGGCCTCCTGATCCCCCTCATCTGCTGTACCAGGCACACGGTACTGAACGGCCTCCAGATCCTCCTGATCTGCTGCACCAGACACACGGTACTGAACGGCCTCCTGACCCCCCTGATCTGCTGTAACAGACACACAGTACTGAACGGCCTCCTGATCCCCCTCATCTGCTGTACCAGGCACACGGTACTGAACGGCCTCCTGATCCTCCTGATCTGCTGTACCAGACACACGGTACTGAACGGCCTCCTGATCCCCCTCATCTGCTGTACCAGACACACGGTACTGAACGGCCTCCTGATCCTCCTGATCTGGTGTACCAGACACACGGTACTGAAGGGCCTCCTGATCCCCCTGATCTGCTGTACTAGACACACGGAGCTGAACGGCCTCCTGATCCCCCTGATCTGCTGCACCAGACACACGGTAATGAACGTCCTCCTGATCCCCCTGATCTGCTGTACCAGGCACACGGTACTGAACGGCCTCCTGATCCTCCTGATCTGCTGTACCAGACACACGGTACTGAAGGGGCTCCTGATCCCCCTGATCTGCTGTACCAGATACACGGTACTGAACGGCCTCCTGATCGCCCAGATCTGCTGTACCAGAAACACGGTACTGAACGGTCTCCTGTTCCCTCTGATCTGCTGTACTAGACACACGGTACTGAACGGCCTCCTGATCCCCCTGATCTGTTGTACCAGACATAACGGTACTGAACGGCCTCCTGATCCCCCTGATCTGCTGCACCAGACACACGGTACTGAACGGCCTCCTGATCCCCCTGATCTGCTGCACCAGACACACGGTAATGAACGTCCTCCTGATCCCCCTGATCTGCTGTACCAGGCACACGGTACTGAACGGCCTCCTGATCCTCCTGATCTGCTGTACCAGACACACGGTACTGAAGGGGCTCCTGATCCCCCTGATCTGCTGTACCAGACACACGGTACTGAACGGCCTCCTGATCGCCCTGATCTGCTGTACCAGAAACACGGTACTGAACGGTCTCCTGTTCCCTCTGATCTGCTGTACTAGACACACGGTACTGAACGGCCTCCTGATCCCCCTGACCTGTTGTACCAGACATAACGGTACTGAACGGCCTCCTGATCCCCCTGATCTGCTGCACCAGACACAGGGTACTGAACGGCCTCCTCATCCCCCTGATCTGCTGTACCAGAAACACGGTACTGAACGCTCTCCTGTTCCCTCTGATCTGCTGTACTAGACACACGGTACTGAACGGCCTCCTGATCACCCTGATCTGCTGTACCAGACACACGGTACTGAAGGACCTCCTGATCCCCATGATCTGCTGCACCAGACACACGGTACTGAACGTCCTCCTGATCCCCCTGATCTGCTGTACCAGGCACACGGTACTGAACGGCCTCCTGATCCTCCTGATCTGCTGTACCAGACACACGGTACTGAAGGGGCTCCTGATCCCCCTGATCTGCTGTACCAGACACACGGTACTGAACGGCCTCCTGATCGCCCTGATCTGCTGTACCAGAAACACGGTACTGAACGGTCTCCTGTTCCCTCTGATCTGCTGTACTAGACACACGGTACTGAACGGCCTCCTGATCCCCCTGATCTGTTGTACCAGACATAACGGTACTGAACGGCCTCCTGATCCCCCTGATCTGCTGCACCAGACACACGGTACTGAACGGCCTCCTGATCCCCCTGATCTGTTGTACCAGACATAACGGTACTGAACGGCCTCCTGATCCCCCTGATCTGCTGTACCAGACACACGGTACTGAACGGCCTCCTGATCCCCCTGATCTGCTGTACCAGACACACGGTACTGAACGGCCTCCTGATCCCCCTGATCTGCTGTACCAGACACACGGTACTGAACGGCCTCCTGATCCTCCTGATCTGCTGTACCAGACACACGGTACTGAACGGCCTCCTGATCCCCCTGATCTGCTGTACTAGACTCACGGTACTGAACGGCCTCCTGATCCCGCTGATCTGCTGTACCAGACACACGGTTCTGAACGGCCTCCTGATCCCCCTGATCTGCTGTACCAGTCACACGGTACTGACGGGCCTCCTGATCCTCCTGAGCTGCTGTTCCAGACACAAGGTACTGAACGGCCTCCTGGTCCTCCTGATCTGCTGTACCAGACACACGGTACTGAACGGCCTCCTGATCCCCCTGATCTGCTGTACCAGACACAAGATACTGAACGGCCACCTGATCCACCTGATCTGCTGTACTAGACACACGGTACTGAACGGCCTCCTGATCGCCCTGATCTGCTGTACCAGACACACGGTACTGAACGGCCTCCTGATCCCTCTGATCTGCTGTACTAGACACACGGCACTGAACGGCCTCCTGATCCCTCTGATCTGCTGTACCAGACACACGGTACTGAACGGCCTCCTGATCCCCCTGATCTGCTGTAACAGACACACAGTACTGAACGGCCTCCTGATCCCCCTCATCTGCTGTACCAGGCACACGGTACTGAACGGCCTCCTGATCCTCCTGATCTGCTGTACCAGACACACGGTACTGAACGGCCTCCTGATCCTCCTGATCTGGTGTACCAGACACACGGTACTGAAGGGCCTCCTGATCCCCCTGATCTGCTGTACTAGACCCACGGTGCTGAACGGCCTCCTGATCCTCCTGATCTGCTGTACCAGACACACGGTACTGAACGGCCTCCTGATCCCCCTGATTTGCTGTACCAGACACACGGTACTGAACGGCCTCCTGTTCACCCTGATCTGTTGTACTAGACACACGGTACTGAACGGCCTCCCGATCCCCCTGATCTGCTGTACCATACACAATGTACTGAACGGCCTCCTGATCCCCCTGATCTGCTGTAACAGACACACGGTACTGAACGGCCTCCTGACCCCCTGATCTGCTGTAGCAGAGACACGGTACTGAACGGCCTCCTAATCCCACTGATCTGTTGTACCAGACACACTGTACTGAACGGCCTCCTGATCCCCCTGATCTGCTGTACCAGACACACGGTACGGAACGGCCTCCTGATCCCCCTGATCTGCTGTACGAGACACAAGGTACTGGACAGCCTCCTGATCCCCCTGATCTGCTGTACTAGACACACGGTACTGAACGGCCTCCTGATCCCTCTGATCTGCTGTACTAGACACAAGGTACTGAACGGCCTCCTGATCCCCCTGATCTGCTGTACTAGACACACGGTACTGAACGGCCTCCTGATCCCCCTGATCTGCTGTACCAGACACACGGTACTGAACGGCCTCCTGATCCCCCTGATCTGCTGTACCAGACACACGGTACTGAACGGCCTCCTGATCCCCCTGATCTGCTGTACCAGACACACGGTACTGACCGGCCTCCTGATCGCCCTGATCTGCTGTACCAGACACACGGTACTGAACGGCCTCCTGATCCCCCTGATCTGCTGTACCAGACACACGGTACTGAACGGCCTCCTGATCCTCCTGATCTGCTGTACCAGACACACGGTACTTAACGGCCTCCTGATCCCCCTGATCTGCTGTACTAGACACACGGTACTGAACGGCCTCCTGATCCTCCTCATCTGCTGTACCAGACACACGGTACTGAACGGCCTCCTGATCCCCCTGATCTGCTGTACCAGACACACGGTACTGAAGGGGCTCCTGATCCCCCTGATCTGCTATACCAGACACACGGTAATGAACGTCCTCCTGATCCCCCTGATCTGCTGTACCAGGCACACGGTACTGAACGGCCTCCTGATCCTCCTGATCTGCTGTACCAGACACACGGTACTGAAGGACCTCCTGATCCCCCTGATCTGCTGCACCAAACACTCGGTAATGAACGTCCTCCTGATGCCCCTGATCTGCTGGACCAGGCAAACGGTACTGAACGGCCTCCTGATCCTCCTGATCTGCTGTACCAGACACACGGTACTGAAGGGGCTCCTGATCCCCCTGATCTGCTGTACCAGACACACGGTACTGAACGGCCTCCTGATCGCCCTGATCTGCTGTACCAGAAACACGGTACTGAACGGTCTCCTGTTCCCTCTGATCTGCTGTACTAGACACACGGTACTGAACGGCCTCCTGATCCCCCTGATCTGTTGTACCAGACATAACGGTACTGAACGGCCTCCTGATCCCCCTGATGTGCTGCACCAGACACACGGTACTGAACGGCCTCCTGATCCCCCTGATCTGTTGTACCAGTCATAACGGTACTGAACGGCCTCCTGATCCCCTGATCTGCTGTACCAGACACACGGTACTGAACGGCCTCCTGATCCCCCTGATCTGCTGTACCAGACACACGGTACTGAAAGGCCTCCTGATCCCCCTGAGCTTCTGTACCAGACACACGGTACTGAACGGCCTCCTGATCCTCCTGATCTGCTGTACCAGAGACAAGGTATTGAACGGCCTCCTGATCCCCCTGATCTGCTGTACCAGACACACGGTACTGAACGGCCTCCTGATCCCCCTGATCTGCTGTACCAGACACACGGTACTGAACGGCCTCCTGATACTCCTGATCTGCTGTACCAGTCACACGGTACTGAACGGCCTCCTGATCCCCCTGATCTGCTGTACCAGTCACACGGTACTGAACGGCCTCCTGATCCTCCTGATCTGCTGTATCAGACACACGGTACTGAACGGCCTCCTGATCCCCCTGATCTGCTGTACTAGACACACGGTACTGAACGGCCTCCTGATCCCCCTGATCTGCTGCACCAGACACACGGTACTGGACCGCCTCCTGATCCCCCTGATCTGCTGTACTAGACACACGGTACTGAACGGCCTCCTGATCCCGCTGATCTGCTGTACCAGACACACGGTTCTGAACGGCCTCCTGATCCCCCTGATCTGCTGTACCAGACACACGGTACTGAAGGGCCTGCTGATCCTCCTGAGCTGCTGTACCAGACACACGGTACTGAACGGCCTCCTGATCCTAATGATCTGCTATAACAGACACACGGTACTGAACGGCCTCCTGCTCCCCCTGATCTGCTGTACCAGACACACGGTACTGAACGGCCTCCTGATCCCCCTGATCTGCTGTACCAGACACAAGATACTGAATGGCCTCCTGATCCACCTGCTCTGCTGTACTGGACACACGGTACTGAACGGCCTCCTGATCCCCCTGATCTGCTATACCAGACACACGGTACTGAACGGCCTCCTGATCGCCCTGATCTGCTGTACCAGACACACGGTACTGAACGGCCTCCTGATCCCTCTGATCTGCTGTACTAGACACACGGTACTGAACGGCCTCCTGATCCCCCTGATCTGCTGTACCAGACACACGGTACTGAACGGCCTCCTGATCCCCCTCATCTGCTGTACCAGGCACATGGTACTGAACGGCCTCCTGATCCCCCTGATCTGCTGCACCAGACACACGGTACTGAACGGCCTCCTGACCCCCCTGATCTGCTGTAACAGACACACAGTACTGAACGGCCTCCTGATCCCCCTCATCTGCTGTACCAGGCACACGGCACTGAACGGCCTCCTGATCCTCCTGATCTGCTGTACCAGACACACGGTACTGAACGGCCTCCTGATCCCCCTCATCTGCTGTACCAGACACACGGTACTGAACGGCCTCCTGATCCTCCTGATCTGGTGTACCAGACACACGGTACTGAAGGGCCTCCTGATCCCCCTGATCTGCTGTACTAGACACACGGAGCTGAACGGCCTCCTGATCCCCCTGATCTGCTGTACCAGACACACGGTACTGAACGGCCTCCTGTTCACCCTGATCTGCTGTACCAGACACACGGTACTGAAGGGGCTCCTGATCCCCCTGATCTGCTGTACCAGACACACGGTACTGAACGGCCTCCTGATCGCCCAGATCTGCTGTACCAGAAACACGGTACTGAACGGTCTCCTGTTCCCTCTGATCTGCTGTACTAGACACACGGTACTGAACGGCCTCCTGATCCCCCTGATCTGTTGTACCAGACATAACGGTACTGAATGGCCTCCTGATCCCGCTGATCTGCTGCACCAGACACACGGTACTGAACGGCCTCCTGATCCCCCTGATCTGCTGCACCAGACACACGGTAATGAACGTCCTCCTGATCCCCCTGATCTGCTGTACCAGGCACACGGTACTGAACGGCCTCCTGATCCTCCTGATCTGCTGTACCAGACACACGGTACTGAAGGGGCTCCTGATCCCCCTGATCTGCTGTACCAGACACACGGTACTGAACGGCCTCCTGATCGCCTTGATCTGCTGTACCAGAAACACGGTACTGAACGGTCTCCTGTTCCCTCTGATCTGCTGTACTAGACACACGGTACTGAACGGCCTCCTGATCCCCCTGACCTGTTGTACCAGACATAACGGTACTGAACGGCCTCCTGATCCCCCTGATCTGCTGCACCAGACACACGGTACTGAACGGCCTCCTCATCCCCCTGATCTGCTGTACCAGAAACACGGTACTGAACGGTCTCCTGTTCCCTCTGATCTGCTGTACTAGACACACGGTACTGAACGGCCTCCTGATCCCCCTGACCTGTTGTACCAGACATAACGGTACTGAACGGCCTCCTGATCCCCCTGATCTGCTGCACCAGACACACGGTACTGAACGGCCTCCTCATCCCCCTGATCTGTTGTACCAGACATAACGGTACTGAACGGCCTCCTGATCCCCTGATCTGTTGTACCAGACATAACGGTACTGAACGGCCTCCTGATCCCCTGATCTGCTGTACCAGACACACGGTACTGAACGGCCTCCTGATCCCCCTGATCTGCTGTACCAGACACACGGTACTGAAGGCCCTCCTGATCCTCCTGATCTGCTGTACCAGACACACGGTACTGAACGGCCTCCTGATCCCGCTGATCTGCTGTACTAGACACACGGTACTGAACGGCCTCCTGATCCCGCTGATCTGCTGTACCAGACACACGGTACTGAAGGGCCTCCTGATCCTCCTGAGCTGCTGTACCAGACACACGGTACTGAAAGGCCTCCTGATCCTCCTGATCTGCTATACCAGACACACGGTACTGAACGGCCTCCTGCTCCCCCTGATCTGCTGTACCAGACACACGGTACTGAACGGCCTCCTCATCCCCCTGATCTGTTGTACCAGACATAACGGTACTGAACGGCCTCCTGATCCCCTGATCTGCTGTACCAGACACACGGTACTGAACGGCCTCCTGAACCCCCTGATCTGCTGTACCAGACACACGGTACTGAACGGCCTCCTGATCCTCCTGATCTGCTGTACCAGACACACGGTACTGAACGGCCTCCTGATCCCGCTGAACTGCTGTACTAGACACACGGTACTGAACGGCCTCCTGATCCCGCTGATCTGCTGTACCAGACACAAGGTACTGAACGGCCTCCTGATCCACCTGATCTGCTGTACCAGACACACGGTACTGAAGGGCCTCCTGATCCTCCTGAGCTGCTGTACCAGGCACACGGTACTGAAAGGCCTCCTGATCCTCCTGATCTGCTATACCAGACACACGGTACTGAACGGCCTCCTGCTCCCCCTGATCTGCTGTACCAGACACACGGTACTGAACGGCCTCCTGATCCCCCTGATCTGCTGTACCAGACACAAGATACTGAACGGCCTCCTGATCCACCTGATCTGCTGTACTAGACACACGGTTCTGAACGGCCTCCTGATCGCCCTGATCTGCTGTACCAGACACGCGGTACTGAACGGCCTCCTGATCCCTCTGATCTGCTGTACTAGACACACGGTACTGAACGGCCTCCTGATCCCCCTGATCTGCTGTAACAGACACACAGTACTGAACGGCCTCCTGATCCCCCTCATCTGCTGTACCAGGCACACGGTACTGAACGGCCTCCTGATCCCCCTCATCTGCTGTACCAGACACACGGTACTGAACGGCCTCCTGATCCTCCTGATCTGCTGTACCAGACACACGGTACTGAAGGGGCTCCTGTTCCCTCTGATCTGCTGTACCAGACACACGGTACTGAACGGCCTCCTGATCCCCCTGACCTGTTGCACCAGACATAACGGTACTGAACGGCCTCCTGATCCCCCTGATCTGCTGCACCAGACATAACGGTACTGAACGGCCTCCTGATCCCCTGATCTGCTGTACCAGACACACGGTACTGAACGGCCTCCTCATCCCCCTGATCTGTTGTACCAGACATAACGGTACTGAACGGCCTCCTGATCCCCTGATCTGCTGTACCAGACACACGGTACTGAACGGCCTCCTGATCCCCCTGATCTGCTGTACCAGACACACGGTACTGAACGGCCTCCTGATCCTCCTGATCTGCTGTACCAGACACACGGTACTGAACGGCCTCCTGATCCCGCTGATCTGCTGTACTAGACACACGGTACTGAACGGCCTCCTGATCCCGCTGATCTGCTGTACCAGACACACGGTACTGAACGGCCTCCTGATCCACCTGATCCGCTGTACCAGACACACGGTACTGAAGGGCCTCCTGATCCTCCTGAGCTGCTGTACCAGACACACGGTACTGAAAGGCCTCCTGATCCTCCTGATCTGCTATACCAGACACACGGTACTGAACGGCCTCCTGCTCCCCCTGATCTGCTGTACCAGACACACGGTACTGAACGGCCTCCTCATCCCCCTGATCTGTTGTACCAGACATAACGGTACTGAACGGCCTCCTGATCCCCTGATCTGCTGTACCAGACACACGGTACTGAACGGCCTCCTGAACCCCCTGATCTGCTGTACCAGACACACGGTACTGAACGGCCTCCTGATCCTCCTGATCTGCTGTACCAGACACACGGTACTGAACGGCCTCCTGATGCCGCTGAACTGCTGTACTAGACACACGGTACTGAACGGCCTCCTGATCCCGCTGATCTGCTGTACCAGACACACGGTACTGAACGGCCTCCTGATCCACCTGATCTGCTGTACCAGACACACGGTACTGAAGGGCCTCCTGATCCTCCTGAGCTGCTGTACCAGGCACACGGTACTGAAAGGCCTCCTGATCCTCCTGATCTGCTATACCAGACACACGGTACTGAACGGCCTCCTGCTCCCCCTGATCTGCTGTACCAGACACACGGTAGTGAACGGCCTCCAGATCCCCCTGATCTGCTGCACCAGACACAAGATACTGAACGGCCTCCTGATCCACCTGATCTGCTGTACTAGACACACGGTACTGAACGGCCTCCTGATCGCCCTGATCTGCTGTACCAGACACACGGTACTGAACGGCCTCCTGATCCCTCTGATCTGCTGTACTAGACACACGGTACTGAACGGCCTCCTGATCCCCCTGATCTGCTGTAACAGACACACAGTACTGAACGGCCTCCTGATCCCCCTCATCTGCTGTACCAGGCACACGGTACTGAACGGCCTCCTGATCCCCCTCATCTGCTGTACCAGGCACACGGTACTGAACGGCCTCCTGATCCTCCTGATCTGCTGCACCAGACACACGGTACTGAACGGCCTCCTGATCCCCCTGATTTGCTGTAACAGACACACAGTACTGAACGGCCTCCTGATCCACCTCATCTGCTGTACCAGTCACACGGTACTGAACGGCCTCCTGATCCTCCTGATCTGCTGTACCAGACACACGGTACTGAAGAACCTCCTGATCCCCCTGATCTGCTGCACCAGACACACGGTAATGAACGTCCTCCTGATCCCCCTGATCTGCTGTACCAGGCACACGGTACTGAACGGCCTCCTGATCCTCCTGATCTGCTGTACCAGACACACGGTACTGAAGGGGCTCCTGATCCCCCTGATCTGCTGTACCAGACACACGGTACTGAACGGCCTCCTGATCGCCCTGATCTGCTGTACTAGACACACGGTACTGAACGGTCTCCTGTTCCCTCTGATCTGCTGTACTAGACACACGGTACTCAACGGCCTCCTGATCCCCCTGACCTGTTGTACCAGACATAACGGTACTGAACGGCCTCCTGATCCCCATGATCTGCTGCACCAGACACACGGTACTGAACGGCCTCCTCATCCCCCTGATCTGCTGTACCAGAAACACGGTACTGAACGATCTCCTATTCCCTCTGATCTGCTGTACTAGAAACACGGTACTGAACGGCCTCCTGATCCCCCTGACCTGTTGTACCAGACATAACGGTACTGAACGGCCTCCTGATCCCCCTGATCTGCTGCACCAGACACACGGTACTGAACGGCCTCCTCATCCCCCTGATCTGTTGTACCAGACATAACGGTACTGAACGGCCTCCTGATCCCCTGATCTGTTGTACCAGACATAACGGTACTGAACGGCCTCCTGATCCCCTGATCTGCTGTACCAGACACACGGTACTGAACGGCCTCCTGATCCCCCTGATCTGCTGTACCAGACACACGGTACTGAACGGCCTCCTGATCCCGCTGATCTGCTGTACCAGACACACCGTACTGAACGGCCTCCTGATCCACCTGATCTGCTGTACCAGACACACGGTACTGAAGGGCCTCCTGATCCTCCTGAGCTGCTGTACCAGACACACGGTACTGAACGGCCTCCTGATCCTCCTGATCTGCTATACCAGACACACGGTACTGAACGGCCTCCTGCTCCCCCTGATCTGCTGTACCAGACACACGGTACTGAACGGCCTCCTGATCCTCCTGATCTGCTGTACCAGACACAAGATACTGAACGGCCTCCTGATCCACCTGATCTGCTGTACTAGACACACGGTACTGAACGGCCTCCTGATCGCCCTGATCTGCTGTACCAGACACACGGTACTGAACGGCCTCCTGATCCCTCTGATCTGCTGTACTAGACACACGGTACTGAACGGCCTCATGATCCCCCTGATCTGCTGTAACAGACACACAGTACTGAACGGCCTCCTGATCCCCCTCATCTGCTGTACCAGGCACACGGTACTGAACGGCCTCCTGATCCTCCTGATCTGCTGTACCAGACACACGGTACTGAACGGCCTCCTGATCCCCCTCATCTGCTGTACCAGACACACGGTACTGAACGGCCTCCTGATCCTCCTGATCTGCTGTACCAGACACACGGTACTGAAGGGCCTCCTGATCCCCCTGATCTGCTGTACTAGACACACGGTGCTGAACGGCCTCCTGATCCTCCTGATCTGCTGTACCAGACACACGGTACTGAACGGCCTCCTGATCCCCCTGATTTGCTGTACCAGACACACGGTACTGAACGGCCTCCTGTTCACCCTGATCTATTGTACTGGACACACGGTACTGAACGGCCTCCTGATCCCCCTGATCTGCTGTACCAGACACACGGTACTGAACGCCCTCCCGATCCCCCTGATCTGCTGTACCAGACACAATGTACTGAACGGCCTCCTGATCCCCCTGATCTGCTGTACCAGACACACGGTGCTGAACGGCCTCCTGACCCCCTGATCTGCTGTACCAGAGACACGGTACTGAACGGCCTCCTGATCCCCCTGATCTGCTGTACCAGGCACACGGTACTGAACGGCCTCCTGATCCCCTTATCTGCTGTACCAGACACACGGTACTGAAGGGGCTCCTGATCCCCCTGATCTGCTGTACCAGACACACGGTACGGAACGGCCTCCTGATCCCCCTGATCTGCTGTACGAGACACAAGGTACTGGACAGCCTCCTGATCCCCCTGATCTGCTGTACCAGACACACGGTACTGATCGGCCTCCTGATCCCCCTGATCTGCTGTACCAGGCACAAGGTACTGGACGGCCGCCTGATCCCCCTGATCTGCTGTACCAGACACACGGTACGGAACGGCCTCCTGATCCCCCTGATCTGCTGTACCAGACACACGGTACTGAACGGCCTCCTGATCCCCCTGATCTTCTGTAACAGACACACGGTACTGAAGGATCTCCTGATCCCCCTGATCTGCTGTACCAGACACACGGTACTAAACGGCCTTATGATCCCCCTGAACTGCTGTAACAGACACAAGGTACTGAAGGATCTCCTGATCCCCCTGATCTGCTGTACCAGACACACGGTACTGAACGGCCTCCTGATCCCCCTGATCTTCTGTAACAGACACACGGTACTGAAGGATCTCCTGATCCCCCTGATCTGCTGTACCAGACACACGGTACTGAACGGCCTCCTGATCCCCCTGACCTGTTGTACCAGACATAACGGTACTGAACGGCCTCCTGATCCCCCTGATCTGCTGCACCAGACACACGGTACTGAACGGCCTCCTCATCCCCCTGATCTGCTGTACCAGAAACACGGTACTGAACGGTCTCCTGTTCCCTCTGATCTGCTGTACTAGACACACGGTACTGAACGGCCTCCTGATCCCCCTGACCTGTTGTACCAGACATAACGGTACTGAACGGCCTCCTGATCCCCCTGATCTGCTGCACCAGACACACGGTACTGAACGGCCTCCTCATCCCCCTGATCTGTTGTACCAGACATAACGGTACTGAACGGCCTCCTGATCCCCTGATCTGTTGTACCAGACATAACGGTACTGAACGGCCTCCTGATCCCCTGATCTGCTGTACCAGACACACGGTACTGAACGGCCTCCTGATCCCCCTGATCTGCTGTACCAGACACACGGTACTGAAGGCCCTCCTGATCCTCCTGATCTGCTGTACCAGACACACGGTACTGAACGGCCTCCTGATCCCGCTGATCTGCTGTACTAGACACACGGTACTGAACGGCCTCCTGATCCCGCTGATCTGCTGTACCAGACACACGGTACTGAAGGGCCTCCTGATCCTCCTGAGCTGCTGTACCAGACACACGGTACTGAAAGGCCTCCTGATCCTCCTGATCTGCTATACCAGACACACGGTACTGAACGGCCTCCTGCTCCCCCTGATCTGCTGTACCAGACACACGGTACTGAACGGCCTCCTCATCCCCCTGATCTGTTGTACCAGACATAACGGTACTGAACGGCCTCCTGATCCCCTGATCTGCTGTACCAGACACACGGTACTGAACGGCCTCCTGAACCCCCTGATCTGCTGTACCAGACACACGGTACTGAACGGCCTCCTGATCCTCCTGATCTGCTGTACCAGACACACGGTACTGAACGGCCTCCTGATCCCGCTGAACTGCTGTACTAGACACACGGTACTGAACGGCCTCCTGATCCCGCTGATCTGCTGTACCAGACACAAGGTACTGAACGGCCTCCTGATCCACCTGATCTGCTGTACCAGACACACGGTACTGAAGGGCCTCCTGATCCTCCTGAGCTGCTGTACCAGGCACACGGTACTGAAAGGCCTCCTGATCCTCCTGATCTGCTATACCAGACACACGGTACTGAACGGCCTCCTGCTCCCCCTGATCTGCTGTACCAGACACACGGTACTGAACGGCCTCCTGATCCCCCTGATCTGCTGTACCAGACACAAGATACTGAACGGCCTCCTGATCCACCTGATCTGCTGTACTAGACACACGGTTCTGAACGGCCTCCTGATCGCCCTGATCTGCTGTACCAGACACACGGTACTGAACGGCCTCCTGATCCCTCTGATCTGCTGTACTAGACACACGGTACTGAACGGCCTCCTGATCCCCCTGATCTGCTGTAACAGACACACAGTACTGAACGGCCTCCTGATCCCCCTCATCTGCTGTACCAGGCACACGGTACTGAACGGCCTCCTGATCCCCCTCATCTGCTGTACCAGACACACGGTACTGAACGGCCTCCTGATCCTCCTGATCTGCTGTACCAGACACACGGTACTGAAGGGGCTCCTGTTCCCTCTGATCTGCTGTACCAGACACACGGTACTGAACGGCCTCCTGATCCCCCTGACCTGTTGCACCAGACATAACGGTACTGAACGGCCTCCTGATCCCCCTGATCTTCTGCACCAGACATAACGGTACTGAACGGCCTCCTGATCCCCTGATCTGCTGTACCAGACACACGGTACTGAACGGCCTCCTCATCCCCCTGATCTGTTGTACCAGACATAACGGTACTGAACGGCCTCCTGATCCCCTGATCTGCTGTACCAGACACACGGTACTGAACGGCCTCCTGATCCCCCTGATCTGCTGTACCAGACACACGGTACTGAACGGCCTCCTGATCCTCCTCATCTGCTGTACCAGACACACGGTACTGAACGGCCTCCTGATCCCGCTGATCTGCTGTACTAGACACACGGTACTGAACGGCCTCCTGATCCCGCTGATCTGCTGTACCAGACACACGGTACTGAACGGCCTCCTGATCCACCTGATCTGCTGTACCAGACACACGGTACTGAAGGGCCTCCTGATCCTCCTGAGCTGCTGTACCAGACACACGGTACTGAAAGGCCTCCTGATCCTCCTGATCTGCTATACCAGACACACGGTACTGAACGGCCTCCTGCTCCCCCTGATCTGCTGTACCAGACACACGGTACTGAACGGCCTCCTCATCCCCCTGATCTGTTGTACCAGACATAACGGTACTGAACGGCCTCCTGATCCCCTGATCTGCTGTACCAGACACACGGTACTGAACGGCCTCCTGAACCCCCTGATCTGCTGTACCAGACACACGGTACTGAACGGCCTCCTGATCCTCCTGATCTGCTGTACCAGACACACGGTACTGAACGGCCTCCTGATGCCGCTGAACTGCTGTACTAGACACACGGTACTGAACGGCCTCCTGATCCCGCTGATCTGCTGTACCAGACACACGGTACTGAACGGCCTCCTGATCCACCTGATCTGCTGTACCAGACACACGGTACTGAAGGGCCTCCTGATCCTCCTGAGCTGCTGTACCAGGCACACGGTACTGAAAGGCCTCCTGATCCTCCTGATCTGCTATACCAGACACACGGTACTGAACGGCCTCCTGCTCCCCCTGATCTGCTGTACCAGACACACGGTAGTGAACGGCCTCCAGATCCCCCTGATCTGCTGCACCAGACACAAGATACTGAACGGCCTCCTGATCCACCTGATCTGCTGTACTAGACACACGGTACTGAACGGCCTCCTGATCGCCCTGATCTGCTGTACCAGACACACGGTACTGAACGGCCTCCTGATCCCTCTGATCTGCTGTACTAGACACACGGTACTGAACGGCCTCCTGATCCCCCTGATCTGCTGTAACAGACACACAGTACTGAACGGCCTCCTGATCCCCCTCATCTGCTGTACCAGGCACACGGTACTGAACGGCCTCCTGATCCCCCTCATCTGCTGTACCAGGCACACGGTACTGAACGGCCTCCTGATCCTCCTGATCTGCTGCACCAGACACACGGTACTGAACGGCCTCCTGATCCCCCTGATCTGCTGTAACAGACACACAGTACTGAACTGCCTCCTGATCCACCTCATCTACTGTACCACTCACACGGTACTGAACGGCCTCCTGATCCTCCTGATCTGCTGTACCAGACACACGGTACTGAAGAACCTCCTGATCCCCCTGATCTGCTGCACCAGACACACGGTAATGAACGTCCTCCTGATCCCCCTGATCTGCTGTACCAGGCACACGGTACTGAACGGCCTCCTGATCCTCCTGATCTGCTGTACCAGACACACGGTACTGAAGGGGCTCCTGATCCCCCTGATCTGCTGTACCAGACACACGGTACTGAACGGCCTCCTGATCGCCCTGATCTGCTGTACCAGAAACACGGTACTGAACGGTCTCCTGTTCCCTCTGATCTGCTGTACTAGACACACGGTACTCAACGGCCTCCTGATCCCCCTGACCTGTTGTACCAGACATAACGGTACTGAACGGCCTCCTGATCCCCATGATCTGCTGCACCAGACACACGGTACTGAACGGCCTCCTCATCCCCCTGATCTGCTGTACCAGAAACACGGTACTGAACGATCTCCTATTCCCTCTGATCTGCTGTACTAGAAACACGGTACTGAACGGCCTCCTGATCCCCCTGACCTGTTGTACCAGACATAACGGTACTGAACGGCCTCCTGATCCCCCTGATCTGCTGCACCAGACACACGGTACTGAACGGCCTCCTCATCCCCCTGATCTGTTGTACCAGACATAACGGTACTGAACGGCCTCCTGATCCCCTGATCTGTTGTACCAGACATAACGGTACTGAACGGCCTCCTGATCCCCTGATCTGCTGTACCAGACACACGGTACTGAACGGCCTCCTGATCCCCCTGATCTGCTGTACCAGACACACGGTACTGAACGGCCTCCTGATCCCGCTGATCTGCTGTACCAGACACACCGTACTGAACGGCCTCCTGATCCACCTGATCTGCTGTACCAGACACACGGTACTGAAGGGCCTCCTGATCCTCCTGAGCTGCTGTACCAGACACACGGTACTGAACGGCCTCCTGATCCTCCTGATCTGCTATACCAGACACACGGTACTGAACGGCCTCCTGCTCCCCCTGATCTGCTGTACCAGACACACGGTACTGAACGGCCTCCTGATCCTCCTGATCTGCTGTACCAGACACAAGATACTGAACGGCCTCCTGATCCACCTGATCTGCTGTACTAGACACACGGTACTGAACGGCCTCCTGATCGCCCTGATCTGCTGTACCAGACACACGGTACTGAACGGCCTCCTGATCCCTCTGATCTGCTGTACTAGACACACGGTACTGAACGGCCTCATGATCCCCCTGATCTGCTGTAACAGACACACAGTACTGAACGGCCTCCTGATCCCCCTCATCTGCTGTACCAGGCACACGGTACTGAACGGCCTCCTGATCCTCCTGATCTGCTGTACCAGGCACACGGTACTGAACGGCCTCCTGATCCCCCTCATCTGCTGTACCAGACACACGGTACTGAACGGCCTCCTGATCCTCCTGATCTGCTGTACCAGACACACGGTACTGAAGGGCCTCCTGATCCCCCTGATCTGCTGTACTAGACACACGGTGCTGAACGGCCTCCTGATCCTCCTGATCTGCTGTACCAGACACACGGTACTGAACGGCCTCCTGATCCCCCTGATTTGCTGTACCAGACACACGGTACTGAACGGCCTCCTGTTCACCCTGATCTGTTGTACTGGACACACGGTACTGAACGGCCTCCTGATCCCCCTGATCTGCTGTACCAGACACACGGTACTGAACGCCCTCCCGATCCCCCTGATCTGCTGTACCAGACACAATGTACTGAACGGCCTCCTGATCCCCCTGATCTGCTGTACCAGACACACGGTGCTGAACGGCCTCCTGACCCCCTGATCTGCTGTACCAGAGACACGGTACTGAACGGCCTCCTGATCCCCCTGATCTGCTGTACCAGGCACACGGTACTGAACGGCCTCCTGATCCCCTTATCTGCTGTACCAGACACACGGTACTGAAGGGGCTCCTGATCCCCCTGATCTGCTGTACCAGACACACGGTACGGAACGGCCTCCTGATCCCCCTGATCTGCTGTACGAGACACAAGGTACTGGACAGCCTCCTGATCCCCCTGATCTGCTGTACCAGACACACGGTACTGATCGGCCTCCTGATCCCCCTGATCTGCTGTACCAGGCACAAGGTACTGGACGGCCGCCTGATCCCCCTGATCTGCTGTACCAGACACACGGTACGGAACGGCCTCCTGATCCCCCTGATCTGCTGTACCAGACACACGGTACTGAACGGCCTCCTGATCCCCCTGATCTTCTGTAACAGACACACGGTACTGAAGGATCTCCTGATCCCCCTGATCTGCTGTACCAGACACACGGTACTAAACGGCCTTATGATCCCCCTGAACTGCTGTAACAGACACAAGGTACTGAAGGATCTCCTGATCCCCCTGATCTGCTGTACCAGACACACGGTACTGAACGGCCTCCTGATCCCCCTGATCTTCTGTAACAGACACACGGTACTGAAGGATCTCCTGATCCCCCTGATCTGCTGTACCAGACACACGGTACTAAACGGCCTCCTGATCCCCCTGATCTGCTGTAACAGACACAAGGTACTGAAGGATCTCCTGATCCCCCTGATCTGCTGTACCAGACACACGGTACTGACCGGCCTCCTGATCGCCCTGATCTGCTGTACCAGACACACGGTACTGAAGGGCCTCCTGATCCTCCTGAGCTGCTGTACCAGACACACGGTACTGAAAGGCCTCCTGATCCTCCTGATCTGCTATACCAGACACACGGTACTGAACGGCCTCCTGCTCCCCCTGATCTGCTGTACCAGACACACGGTACTGAACGGCCTCCTCATCCCCCTGATCTGTTGTACCAGACATAACGGTACTGAACGGCCTCCTGATCCCCTGATCTGCTGTACCAGACACACGGTACTGAACGGCCTCCTGAACCCCCTGATCTGCTGTACCAGACACACGGTACTGAACGGCCTCCTGATCCTCCTGATCTGCTGTACCAGACACACGGTACTGAACGGCCTCCTGATCCTGCTGAACTGCTGTACTAGACACACGGTACTGAACGGCCTCCTGATCCCGCTGATCTGCTGTACCAGACACACGGTACTGAACGGCCTCCTGATCCACCTGATCTGCTGTACCAGACACACGGTACTGAAGGGCCTCCTGATCCTCCTGAGCTGCTGTACCAGACACACGGTACTGAAAGGCCTCCTGATCCTCCTGATCTGCTATACCAGACACACGGTACTGAACGGCCTCCTGCTCCCCCTGATCTGCTGTACCAGACACACGGTACTGAACGGCCTCCTGATCCCCCTGACCTGCTGTACCAGACACAAGATACTGAATGGCCTCCTGATCCACCTGATCTGCTGTACTAGACACACGGTACTGAACGGCCTCCTGATCGCCCTGATCTGCTGTACCAGACACACGGTACTGAACGGCCTCCTGATCCCTCTGATCTGCTGTACTAGACACACGGTACTGAACGGCCTCCTGATCCCCCTGATCTGCTGTAACAGACTCACAGTACTGAACGGCCTCCTGATCCCCCTCATCTGCTGTACCAGGCACACGGTACTGAACGGCCTCCTGATCCCCCTCATCTGCTGTACCAGGCACACGGTACTGAACGGCCTCCTGATCCTCCTGATCTGCTGCACCAGACACACGGTACTGAACGGCCTCCTGATCCCCCTGATCTGCTGTAACAGACACACAGTAGTGAACGGCCTCCTGATCCACCTCATCTGCTGTACCAGTCACACGGTACTGAACGGCCTCCTGATCCTCCTGATCTGCTGTACCAGACACACGGTACTGAAGGACCTCCTGATCCCCCTGATCTGCTGCACCAGACACACGGTAATGAACGTCCTCCTGATCCCCCTGATCTGCTGTACCAGGCACACGGTACTGAACGGCCTCCTGATCCTGCTGATCTGCTGTACCAGACACACGGTACTGAAGGGGCTCCTGATCCCCCTGATCTGCTGTACCAGACACACGGTACTGAACGGCCTCCTGATCGCCCTGATCTGCTGTACCAGAAACACGGTACTGAACGGTCTCCTGTTCCCTCTGATCTGCTGTACTAGACACACGGTACTGAACGGCCTCCTGATCCCCCTGACCTGTTGTACCAGACATAACGGTACTGAACGGCCTCCTGATCCCCAAGATCTGCTGCACCAGACACACGGTACTGAACGGCCTCCTCATCCCCCTGATCTGCTGTACCAGGCACACGGTACTGAACGGCCTCCTGATCCTCCTGATCTGCTGTACCAGACACACGGTACTGAAGGGGCTCCTGATCCCCCTGATCTGCTGTACCAGACACACGGTACTGAACGGCCTCCTGATCGCCCTGATCTGCTGTACCAGAAACACGGTACTGAACGGTCTCCTGTTCCCTCTGATCTGCTGTACTAGACACACGGTACTGAACGGCCTCCTGATCCCCCTGACCTGTTGTACCAGACATAACGGTACTGAACGGCCTCCTGATCCCCATGATCTGCTGCACCAGACACACGGTACTGAACGGCCTCCTCATCCCCCTGATCTGCTGTACCAGAAACACGGTACTGAACGATCTCCTATTCCCTCTGATCTGCTGTACTAGAAACACGGTACTGAACGGCCTCCTGATCCCCCTGACCTGTTGTACCAGACATAACGGTACTGAACGGCCTCCTGATCCCCCTGATCTGCTGCACCAGACACACGGTACTGAACGGCCTCCTCATCCCCCTGATCTGTTGTACCAGACATAACGGTACTGAACGGCCTCCTGATCCCCCTGATCTGCTGTACCAGACTCACGGTACTGAACGGCCTCCTGATCCTCCTGATCTGCTGTACCAGACACACGGTACTGAACGGCATCCTGATCCCGCTGATCTGCTGTACTAGACACACGGTACTGAACGGCCTCCTGATCCCGCTGATCTGCTGTACCAGACACACGGTACTGAACGGCCTCCTGATCCACCTGATCTGCTGTACCAGACACACGGTACTGAAGGGCCTCCTGATCCTCCTGAGCTGCTGTACCAGACACACGGTACTGAACGGCCTCCTGATCCTCCTGATCTGCTGTACCAGACACACGGTACTGAACGGCCTCCTGATCCCCCTGATCTGCTGTACTAGACACACGGTACTGAACGGCCTCCTGATCCCGCTGATCTGCTGTACTAGACACACGGTACTGAACGGCCTCCTGATCCCCCTGATCTGCTATACCAGACACACGGTACTGAACGGCCTCCTGCTCCCCCTGATCTGCTGTACCAGACACACGGTACTGAACGGCCTCCTGATCCCCCTGATCTGCTGTACCAGACACAAGATACTGAACGGCCTCCTGATCCACCTGATCTGCTGTACTAGACACACGGTACTGAACGGCCTCCTGATCGCCCTGATCTGCTGTACCAGACACACGGTACTGAACGGCCTCCTGATCCCTCTGATCTGCTGTACTAGACACAAGGTACTGAACGGCCTCATGATCCCCCTGATCTGCTGTAACAGACACACAGTACTGAACGGCCTCCTGATCCCCCTCATCTGCTGTACCAGGCACACGGTACTGAACGGCCTCCTGATCCTCCTGATCTGCTGTACCAGACACACGGTACTGAACGGCCTCCTGATCCCCCTCATCGGCTGTACCAGACACACGGTACTGAACGGCCTCCTGATCCTCCTGATCTGCTGTACCAGACACACGGTACTGAAGGGCCTCCTGATCCCCCTGATCTGCTGTACTAGACACACGGTGCTGAACGGCCTCCTGATCCTCCTGATCTGCTGTAACAGACACACGGTACTGAACGGCCTCCTGATCCCCCTGATTTGCTGTACCAGACACACGGTACTGAACGGCCTCCTGTTCACCCTGATCTGTTGTACTGGACACACGGTACTGAACGGCCTCCTGATCCCCCTGATCTGCTGTACCAGACACACGGTACTGAACGCCCTCCCGATCCCCCTGATCTGCTGTACCAGACACAATGTACTGAACGGCCTCCTGATCCCCCTGATCTGCTGTACCAGAAACACGGTACTGAACGGTCTCCTGTTCCCTCTGATCTGCTGTACTAGACACACGGTACTGAACGGCCTCCTGATCCCCCTGACCTGTTGTACCAGACATAACGGTACTGAACGGCCTCCTGATCCTCCTGATCTGCTGTACCAGACACACGGTACTGAACGGCCTCCTGATCCCGCTGATCTGCTGTACTAGACACACGGTACTGAACGGCCTCCTGATCCCGCTGATCTGCTGTACCAGACACACGGTACTGAACGGCCTCCTGATCCACCTGATCTGCTGTACCAGACACACGGTACTGAAGGGCCTCCTGATCCTCCTGAGCTGCTGTACCAGACACACGGTACTGAAAGGCCTCCTGATCCTCCTGATCTGCTATACCAGACACACGGTACTGAACGGCCTCCTGCTCCCCCTGATCTGCTGTACCAGACACACGGTACTGAACGGCCTCCTCATCCCCCTGATCTGTTGTACCAGACATAACGGTACTGAACGGCCTCCTGATCCCCTGATCTGCTGTACCAGACACACGGTACTGAACGGCCTCCTGAACCCCCTGATCTGCTGTACCAGACACACGGTACTGAACGGCCTCCTGATCCTCCTGATCTGCTGTACCAGACACACGGTACTGAACGGCCTCCTGATCCCGCTGAACTGCTGTACTAGACACACGGTACTGAACGGCCTCCTGATCCCGCTTATCTGCTGTACCAGACACACGGTACTGAACGTCCTCCTGATCCACCTGATCTGCTGTACCAGACACACGGTACTGAAGGGCCTCCTGATCCTCCTGAGCTGCTGTACCAGGCACACGGTACTGAAAGGCTTCCTGATCCTCCTGATCTGCTATACCAGACACACGGTACTGAACGGCCTCCTGCTCCCCCTCATCTGCTGTACCAGACACAAGATACTGAACGGCCTCCTGATCCACCTGATCTGCTGTACTAGACACACGGTACTGAACGGCCTCCTGATCGCCCTGATCTGCTGTACCAGACACACGGTACTGAACGGCCTCCTGATCCCTCTGATCTGCTGTACTAGACACACGGTACTGAACGGCCTCCTGATCCCCCTGATCTGCTGTAACAGACACACAGTACTGAACGGCCTCCTGATCCCCCTCATCTGCTGTACCAGGCACACGGTACTGAACGGCCTCCTGATCCCCCTCATCTGCTGAACCAGGCACACGGTACTGAACGGCCTCCTGATCCTCCTGATCTGCTGCACCAGACACACGGTACTGAACGGCCTCCTGATCCCCCTGATCTGCTGTAACAGACACACAGTACTGAACGGCCTCCTGATCCACCTCATCTGCTGTACCAGTCACACGGTACTGAACGGCCTCCTGATCCTCCTGATCTGCTGTACCAGACACACGGTACTGAAGGACCTCCTGATCCCCCTGATCTGCTGCACCAGACACACGGTAATGAACGTCCTCCAGATCCCCCTGATCTGCTGTACCAGGCACACGGTACTGAACGGCCTCCTGATCCTCCTGATCTGCTGTACCAGACACACGGTACTGAAGGGGCTCCTGATCCCCCTGATCTGCTGTACCAGACACACGGTACTGAACGGCCTCCTGATCGCCCTGATCTGCTGTACCAGAAACACGGTACTGAACGGTCTCCTGTTCCCTCTGATCTGCTGTACTAGACACACGGTACTGAACGGCCTCCTGATCCCCCTGACCTGTTGTACCAGACATAACGGTACAGAACGGCCTCCTGATCCCCATGATCTGCTGCACCAGACACACGGTACTGAACGGCCTCCTCATCCCCCTGATCTGCTGTACCAGAAACACGGTACTGAACGATCTCCTATTCCCTCTGATCTGCTGTACTAGAAACACGGTACTGAACGGCCTCCTGATCCCCCTGACCTGTTGTACCAGACATAACGGTACTGAACGGCCTCCTGATCCCCCTGATCTGCTGCACCAGACATACGGTACTGAACGGCCTCCTCATCCCCCTGATCTGTTGTACCAGACATAACGGTACTGAACGGCCTCCTGATCCCCTGATCTGTTGTACCAGACATAACGGTACTGAACGGCCTCCTGATCCCCTGATCTGCTGTACCAGACACACGGTACTGAACGGCCTCCTGATCCCCCTGATCTGCTGTACCAGACACACGGTACTGAACGGCCTCCTGATCCCGCTGATCTGCTGTACCAGACACACGGTACTGAACGGCCTCCTGATCCACCTGATCTGCTGTACCAGACACACGGTACTGAAGGGCCTCCTGATCCTCCTGAGCTGCTGTACCAGACACACGGTACTGAACGGCCTCCTGATCCTCCTGATCTGCTATACCAGACACACGGTACTGAACGGCCTCCTGCTCCCCCTGATCTGCTGTACCAGACACACGGTACTGAACGGCCTCCTGATCCCCCTGATCTGCTGTACCAGACACAAGATACTGAACGGCCTCCTGATCCACCTGATCTGCTGTACTAGACACACGGTACTGAACGGCCTCCTGATCGCCCTGATCTGCTGTACCAGACACACGGTACTGAACGGCCTCCTGATCCCTCTGATCTGCTGTACTAGACACACGGTACTGAACGGCCTCATGATCCCCCTGATCTGCTGTAACAGACACACAGTACTGAACGGCCTCCTGATCCCCCTCATCTGCTGTACCGGGCACACGGTACTGAACGGCCTCCTGATCCTCCTGATCTGCTGTACCAGACACACGGTACTGAACGGCCTCCTGATCCCCCTCATCTGCTGTACCAGACACACGGTACTGAACGGCCTCCTGATCCTCCTGATCTGCTGTACCAGACACACGGTACTGAAGGGCCTCCTGATCCCCCTGATCTGCTGTACTAGACACACGGTGCTGAACGGCCTCCTGATCCTCCTGATCTGCTGTACCAGACACACGGTACTGAACGGCCTCCTGATCCCCCTGATTTGCTGTACCAGACACACGGTACTGAACGGCCTCCTGTTCACCCTGATCTGTTGTACTGGACACACGGTACTGAACGGCCTCCTGATCCCCCTGATCTGCTGTACCAGACACACGGTACTGAACGCCCTCCCGATCCCCCTGATCTTCTGTACCAGACACAATGTACTGAACGGCCTCCTGATCCCCCTGATCTAATGTACCAGACACACGGTACTGAACGGCCTCCTGACCCCCTGATCTGCTGTACCAGAGACACGGTACTGAACGGCCTCCTGATCCCCCTGATCTGCTGTACCAGGCACACGGTACTGAACGGCCTCCTGATCCCCCTTATCTGCTGTACCAGACACACGGTACTGAAGGGGCTCCTGATCCCCCTGATCTGCTGTACCAGACACACGGTACGGAACGGCCTCCTGATCCCCCTGATCTGCTGTACGAGACACAAGGTACTGGACAGCCTCCTGATCCCCCTGATCTGCTGTACCAGACACACGGTACTGATCGGCCTCCTGATCCCCCTGATCTGCTGTACCAGGCACAAGGTACTGGACGGCCGCCTGATCCCCCTGATCTGCTGTACCAGACACACGGTACGGAACGGCCTCCTGATCCCCCTGATCTGCTGTACCAGACACACGGTACTGAACGGCCTCCTGATCCCCCTGATCTTCTGTAACAGACACACGGTACTGAAGGATCTCCTGATCCCCCTGATCTGCTGTACCAGACACACGGTACTAAACGGCCTCCTGATCCCCCTGATCTGCTGTAACAGACACAAGGTACTGAAGGATCTCCTGATCCCCCTGATCTGCTGTACCAGACACACGGTACTGAACGGCCTCCTGATCCCCCTGATCTTCTGTAACAGACACACGGTACAGAAGGATCTCCTGATCCCCCTGATCTGCTGTACCAGACACACGGTACTAAACGGCCTCCTGATCCCCCTGATCTGCTGTAACAGACACAAGGTACTGAAGGATCTCCTGATCCCCCTGATCTGCTGTACCAGACACACGGTACTGACCGGCCTCCTGATCGCCCTGATCTGCTGTACCAGACACACGGTACTGAAGGGCCTCCTGATCCTCCTGAGCTGCTGTACCAGACACACGGTACTGAAAGGCCTCCTGATCCTCCTGATCTGCTATACCAGACACACGGTACTGAACGGCCTCCTGCTCCACCTGATCTGCTGTACCAGACACACGGTACTGAACGGCCTCCTCATCCCCCTGATCTGTTGTACCAGACATAACGGTACTGAACGGCCTCCTGATCCCCTGATCTGCTGTACCAGACACACGGTACTGAACGGCCTCCTGAACCCCCTGATCTGCTGTACCAGACACACGGTACTGAACGGCCTCCTGATCCTCCTGATCTGCTGTACCAGGCACACGGTACTGAACGGCCTCCTGATCCTGCTGAACTGCTGTACTAGACACACGGTACTGAACGGCCTCCTGATCCCGCTGATCTGCTGTACCAGACACACGGTACTGGACGGCCTCCTGATCCACCTGATCTGCTGTACCAGACACACGGTACTGAAGGGCCTCCTGATCCTCCTGAGCTGCTGTACCAGACACACGGTACTGAAAGGCCTCCTGATCCTCCTGATCTGCTATACCAGACACACGGTACTGAACGGCCTCCTGCTCCCCCTGATCTGCTGTACCAGACACACGGTACTGAACGGCCTCCTGATCCCCCTGATCTGCTGTACCAGACACAAGATACTGAATGGCCTCCTGATCCACCTGATCTGCTGTACTAGACACACGGTACTGAACGGCCTCCTGATCGCCCTGATCTGCTGTACCAGACACACGGTACTGAACGGCCTCCTGATCCCTCTGATCTGCTGTACTAGACACACGGTACTGAACGGCCTCCTGATCCCCCTGATCTGCTGTAACAGACTCACAGTACTGAACGGCCTCCTGATCCCCCTCATCTGCTGTACCAGGCACACGGTACTGAACGGCCTCCTGATCCCCCTCATCTGCTGTACCAGGCACACGGTACTGAACGGCCTCCTGATCCTCCTGATCTGCTGCACCAGACACACGGTACTGAACGGCCTCCTGATCCCCCTGATCTGCTGTAACAGACACACAGTAGTGAACGGCCTCCTGATCCACCTCATCTGCTGTACCAGTCACACGGTACTGAACGGCCTCCTGATCCTCCTGATCTGCTGTACCAGACACACGGTACTGAAGGACCTCCTGATCCCCCTGATCTGCTGCACCAGACACATGGTAATGAACGTCCTCCTGATCCCCCTGATCTGCTGTACCAGGCACACGGTACAGAACGGCCTCCTGATCCTGCTGATCTGCTGTACCAGACACACGGTACTGAAGGGGCTCCTGATCCCCCTGATCTGCTGTACCAGACACACGGTACTGAACGGCCTCCTGATCGCCCTGATCTGCTGTACCAGAAATACGGTACTGAACGGTCTCCTGTTCCCTCTGATCTGCTGTACTAGACACACGGTACTGAACGGCCTCCTGATCCCCCTGACCTGTTGTACCAGACATAACGGTACTGAACGGCCTCCTGATCCCCATGATCTGCTGCACCAGACACACGGTACTGAACGGCCTCCTCATCCCCCTGATCTGCTGTACCAGGCACACGGTACTGAACGGCCTCCTGATCCTCCTGATCTGCTGTACCAGACACACGGTACTGAAGGGGCTCCTGATCCCCCTGATCTGCTGTACCAGACACACGGTACTGAACGGCCTCCTGATCGCCCTGATCTGCTGTACCAGAAACACGGTACTGAACGGTCTCCTGTTCCCTCTGATCTGCTGTACTAGACACACGGTACTGAACGGCCTCCTGATCCCCCTGACCTGTTGTACCAGACATAACGGTACTGAACGGCCTCCTGATCCCCATGATCTGCTGCACCAGACACACGGTACTGAACGGCCTCCTCATCCCCCTGATCTGCTGTACCAGAAACACGGTACTGAACGATCTCCTATTCCCTCTGATCTGCTGTACTAGAAACACGGTACTGAATGGCCTCCTGATCCCCCTGACCTGTTGTACCAGACATAACGGTACTGAACGGCCTCCTGATCCCCCTGATCTGCTGCACCAGACACACGGTACTGAACGGCCTCCTCATCCCCCTGATCTGTTGTACCAGACATAACGGTACTGAACGGCCTCCTGATCCCCTGATCTGTTGTACCAGACATAACGGTACTGAACGGCCTCCTGATCCCCTGATCTGCTGTACCAGACACACGGTACTGAACGGCCTACTGATCCCCCTGATCTGCTGTACCAGACACACGGTACTGAACGGCCTCCTGATTCTCCTGATCTGCTGTACCAGACACACGGTACTGAACGGCATCCTGATCCCGCTGATCTGCTGTACTAGACACACGGTACTGAACGGCCTCCTGATCCCGCTGATCTGCTGTACCAGACACACGGTACTGAACGGCCTCCTGATCCACCTGATCTGCTGTACCAGACACACGGTACTGAAGGGCCTCCTGATCCTCCTGAGCTGCTGTACCAGACACACGGTACTGAACGGCCTCCTGATCCTCCTGATCTGCTATACCAGACACACGGTACTGAACGGCACACGGTACTGAACGGCCTCCTGCTCCCCCTGATCTGCTGTACCAGACACACGGTACTGAACGGCCTCCTGATCCCCCTGATCTGCTGTACCAGACACAAGATACTGAACGGCCTCCTGATCCACCTGATCTGCTGTACTAGACACACGGTACTGAACGGCCTCCTGATCGCCCTGATCTGCTGTACCAGACACACGGTACTGAACGGCCTCCTGATCCCTCTGATCTGCTGTACTAGACACACGGTACTGAACGGCCTCATGATCCCCCTGATCTGCTGTAACAGACACACAGTACTGAACGGCCTCCTGATCCCCCTCATCTGCTGTACCAGGCACACGGTACTGAACGGCCTCCTGATCCTCCTGATCTGCTGTACCAGACACACGGTACTGAACGGCCTCCTGATCCCCCTCATCTGCTGTACCAGACACACGGTACTGAACGGCCTCCTGATCCTCCTGATCTGCTGTACCAGACACACGGTACTGAAGGGCCTCCTGATCCCCCTGATCTGCTGTACTAGACACACGGTGCTGAACGGCCTCCTGATCCTCCTGATCTGCTGTACCAGACACACGGTACTGAACGGCCTCCTGATCCCCCTGATTTGCTGTACCAGACACACGGTACTGAACGGCCTCCTGTTCACCCTGATCAGTTGTACTGGACACACGGTACTGAACGGCCTCCTGATCCCCCTGATCTGCTGTACCAGACACACGGTACTGAACGCCCTCCCGATCCCCCTGATCTGCTGTACCAGACACAATGTACTGAACGGCCTCCTGATCCCCCTGATCTGCTGTACCAGACACACGGTACTGAACGGCCTCCTGACCCCCTGATCTGCTGTACCAGAGACACGGTACTGAACGGCCTCCTGATCCCCCTGATCTGCTGTACCAGGCACACGGTACTGAACGGCCTCCTGATCCCCCTTATCTGCTGTACCAGACACACGGTACTGAAGGGGCTCCTGATCCCCCTGATCTGCTGTACCAGACACACGGTACGGAACGGCCTCCTGATCCCCCTGATCTGCTGTACGAGACACAAGGTACTGGACAGCCTCCTGATCCCCCTGATCTGCTGTACCAGACACACGGTACTGATCGGCCTCCTGATCCCCCTGATCTGCTGTACCAGGCACAAGGTACTGGACGGCCGCCTGATCCCCCTGATCTGCTGTACCAGACACACGGTACGGAACGGCCTCCTGATCCCCCTGATCTGCTGTACCAGACACACGGTACTGAACGGCCTCCTGATCCCCCTGATCTTCTGTAACAGACACACGGTACTGAAGGATCTCCTGATCCCCCCGATCTGCTGTACCAGACACACGGTACTAAACGGCCTCCTGATCCCCCTGATCTGCTGTAACAGACACAAGGTACTGAAGGATCACCTGATCCCCCTGATCTGCTGTACCAGACACACGGTACTGAACGGCCTCCTGATCCCCCTGATCTTCTGTAACAGACACACGGTACTGAAGGATCTCCTGATCCCCCTGATCTGCTGTACCAGACACACGGTACTAAACGGCCTCCAGATCCCCCTGATCTGCTGTAACAGACACAAGGTACTGAAGGATCTACTGATCCCCCTGATCTGCTGTACCAGACACACGGTACTGACCGGCATCCTGATCGCCCTGATCTGCTGTACCAGACACACGGTACTGAAGGGCCTCCTGATCCTCCTGAGCTGCTGTACCAGACACACGGTACTGAAAGGCCTCCTGATCCTCCTGATCTGCTATACCAGACACACGGTACTGAACGGCCTCCTGCTCCCCCTGATCTGCTGTACCAGACACACGGTACTGAACGGCCTCCTCATCCCCCTGATCTGTTGTACCAGACATAACGGTACTGAACGGCCTCCTGATCCCCTGATCTGCTGTACCAGACACACGGTACTGAACGGCCTCCTGAACCCCCTGATCTGCTGTACCAGACACACGGTACTGAACGGCCTCCTGATCCTCCTGATCTGCTGTACCAGACACACGGTACTGAACGGCCTCCTGATCCTGCTGAACTGCTGTACTAGACACACGGTACTGAACGGCCTCCTGATCCCGCTGATCTGCTGTACCAGACACACGGTACTGAACGGCCTCCTGATCCACCTGATCTGCTGTACCAGACACACGGTACTGAAGGGCCTCCTGATCCTCCTGAGCTGCTGTACCAGACACACGGTACTGAAAGGCCTCCTGATCCTCCTGATCTGCTATACCAGACACACGGTACTGAACGGCCTCCTGCTCCCCCTGATCTGCTGTACCAGACACACGGTACTGAACGGCCTCCTGATCCCCCTGATCTGCTGTACCAGACACAAGATACTGAATGGCCTCCTGATCCACCTGATCTGCTGTACTAGACACACGGTACTGAACGGCCTCCTGATCGCCCTGATCTGCTGTACCAGACACACGGTACTGAACGGTCTCCTGATCCCTCTGATCTGCTGTACTAGACACACGGTACTGAACGGCCTCCTGATCCCCCTGATCTGTTGTAACAGACTCACAGTACTGAACGGCCTCCTGATCCCCCTCATCTGCTGTACCAGGCACACGGTACTGAACGGCCTCCTGATCCTCCTGATCTGCTGCACCAGACACACGGTACTGAACGGCCTCCTGATCCCCCTGATCTGCTGTAACAGACACACAGTAGTGAACGGCCTCCTGATCCACCTCATCTGCTGTACCAGTCACACGGTACTGAACGGCCTCCTGATCCTCCTGATCTGCTGTACCAGACACACGGTACTGAAGGACCTCCTGATCCCCCTGATCTGCTGCACCAGACACACGGTAATGAACGTCCTCCTGATCCCCCTGATCTGCTGTACCAGGCACACGGTACTGAACGGCCTCCTGATCCTGCTGATCTGCTGTACCAGACACACGGTACTGAAGGGGCTCCTGATCCCCCTGATCTGCTGTACCAGACACACGGTACTGAACGGCCTCCTGATCGCCCTGATCTGCTGTACCAGAAACACGGTACTGAACGGTCTCCTGTTCCCTCTGATCTGCTGTACTAGACACACGGTACTGAACGGCCTCCTGATCCCCCTGACCTGTTGTACCAGACATAACGGTACTGAACGGCCTCCTGATCCCCATGATCTGCTGCACCAGACACACGGTACTGAACGGCCTCCTCATCCCCCTGATCTGCTGTACCAGAAACACGGTACTGAACGGTCTCCTATTCCCTCTGATCTGCTGTACTAGACACACGGTACTGAACGGCCTCCTGATCCCCCTGACCTGTTGTACCAGACATAACGGTACTGAACGGCCTCCTGATCCCCCTGATCTGCTGCACCAGACACACGGTACTGAACGGCCTCCTCATCCCCCTGATCTGTTGTACCAGACATAACGGTACTGAACGGCCTCCTGATCCCCTGATCTGCTGTACCAGACACACGGTACTGAACGGCTTCCTCATCCCCCTGATCTGTTGTACCAGACATAACGGTACTGAACGGCCTCCTGATCCCCTGATCTGCTGTACCAGACACACGGTACTGAACGGCCTCCTGATCCCCCTGATCTGCTGTACCAGACACACGGTACTGAACGGCCTCCTGATCCTCCTGATCTGCTGTACCAGACACACGGTACTGAACGGCCTCCTGATCCCGCTGATCTGCTGTACTAGACACACGGTACTGAACGGCCTCCTGATCCCGCTGATCTGCTGTACCAGACACACGGTACTGAACGGCCTCCTGATCCACCTGATCTGCTGTACCAGACACACGGTACTGAACTGCCTCCTGATCCTCCTGATCTGCTATACCAGACACACGGTACTGAACGGCCTCCTGCTCCCCCTGATCTGCTGTACCAGACACACGGTACTGAACGGCCTCCTGATCCCCCTGATCTGCTGTACCAGACACAAGATACTGAACGGCCTCCTGATCCACCTGATCTGCTGTACTAGACACACGGTACTGAACGGCCTCCTGATCGCCCTGATCTGCTGTACCAGACACACGGTACTGAACGGCCTCCTGATCCCTGTGATCTGCTGTACCAGACACACGGTACTGAACGGCCTCCTGATCCCCCTGATCTGCTGTACCAGACACAAGATACTGAACGGCCTCATGATCCACCTGATCTGCTGTACTAGACACACGGTACTGAACGGCCTACTGATCGCCCTGATCTGCTGTACCAGACACACGGTACTGAACGGCCTCCTGATCCCTCTGATCTGCTGTACTAGACACACGGTACTGAACGGCCTCATGATCCCCCTGATCTGCTGTAACAGACACACAGTACTGAACGGCCTCCTGATCCCCCTCATCTGCTGTACCAGGCACACGGTACTGAACGGCCTCCTGATCCTCCTGATCTGCTGTACCAGACACACGGTACTGAACGGCCTCCTGATCCCCCTCATCTGCTGTAAAAGACACACGGTACTGAACGGCCTCCTGATCCTCCTGATCTGCTGTACCAGACACACGGTACTGAAGGGCCTCCTGATCCCCCTGATCTGCTGTACTAGACACACGGTGCTGAACGGCCTCCTGATCCTCCTGATCTGCTGTACCAGACACACGGTACTGAACGGCCTCCTGATCCCCCTGATTTGCTGTACCAGACACACGGTACTGAACGGCCTCCTGTTCACCCTGATCTGTTGTACTGGACACACGGTACTGAACGGCCTCCTGATCCCCCTGATCTGCTGTACCAGACACACGGTACTGAACGCCCTACCGATCCCCCTGATCTGCTGTACCACACACAATGTACTGAACGGCCTCCTGATCCCCCTGATCTGCTGTACCAGACACACGGTACTGAACGGCCTCCTGACCCCCTGATCTGCTGTACCAGAGACACGGTACTGAACGGCCTCCTGATCCCCCTGATCTGCTGTACCAGGCACACGGTACTGAACGGCCTCCTGATCCCCCTTATCTGCTGTACCAGACACACGGTACTGAAGGGGCTCCTGATCCCCCTGATCTGCTGTACCAGACACACGGTACGGAACGGCCTCCTGATCCCCCTGATCTGCTGTACGAGACACAAGGTACTGGACAGCCTCCTGATCCCCCTGATCTGCTGTACCAGACACACGGTACTGAACGGCCTCCTGATCCCCCTCATCTGCTGTACCAGGCACACGGTACTGAACGACCTCCTAATCCTCCTGATCTGCTGCACCAGACACACGGTACTGAACGGCCTCCTGATCCCCCTGATCTGCTGTAACAGACACACAGTAGTGAACGGCCTCCTGATCCACCTCATCTGCTGTACCAGTCACACGGTACTGAACGGCCTCCTGATCCTCCTGATCTGCTGTACCAGACACACGGTACTGAAGGACCTCCTGATCCCCCTGATCTGCTGCACCAGACACACGGTAATGAACGTCCTCCTGATCCCCCTGATCTGCTGTACCAGGCACACGGTACTGAACGGCCTCCTGATCCTGCTGATCTGCTGTACCAGACACACGGTACTGAAGGGGCTCCTGATCCCCCTGATCTGCTGTACCAGACACACGGTACTGAACGGCCTCCTGATCGCCCTGATCTGCTGTACCAGAAACACGGTACTGAACGGTCTCCTGTTCCCTCTGATCTGCTGTACTAGACACACGGTACTGAACGGCCTCCTGATCCCCCTGACCTGTTGTACCAGACATAACGGTACTGAACGGCCTCCTGATCCCCATGATCTGCTGCACCAGACACACGGTACTGAACGGCCTCCTCATCCCCCTGATCTGCTGTACCAGAAACACGGTACTGAACGGTCTCCTATTCCCTCTGATCTGCTGTACTAGACACACGGTACTGAACGGCCTCCTGATCCCCCTGACCTGTTGTACCAGACATAACGGTACTGAACGGCCTCCTGATCCCCCTGATCTGCTGCACCAGACACACGGTACTGAACGGCCTCCTCATCCCCCTGATCTGTTGTACCAGACATAACGGTACTGAACGGCCTCCTGATCCCCTGATCTGCTGTACCAGACACACGGTACTGAACGGCTTCCTCATCCCCCTGATCTGTTGTACCAGACATAACGGTACTGAACGGCCTCCTGATCCCCTGATCTGCTGTACCAGACACACGGTACTGAACGGCCTCCTGATCCCCCTGATCTGCTGTACCAGACACACGGTACTGAACGGCCTCCTGATCCTCCTGATCTGCTGTACCAGACACACGGTACTGAACGGCCTCCTGATCCCGCTGATCTGCTGTACTAGACACACGGTACTGAACGGCCTCCTGATCCCGCTGATCTGCTGTACCAGACACACGGTACTGAACGGCCTCCTGATCCACCTGATCTGCTGTACCAGACACACGGTACTGAACTGCCTCCTGATCCTCCTGATCTGCTATACCAGACACACGGTACTGAACGGCCTCCTGCTCCCCCTGATCTGCTGTACCAGACACACGGTACTGAACGGCCTCCTGATCCCCCTGATCTGCTGTACCAGACACAAGATACTGAACGGCCTCCTGATCCACCTGATCTGCTGTACTAGACACACGGTACTGAACGGCCTCCTGATCGCCCTGATCTGCTGTACCAGACACACGGTACTGAACGGCCTCCTGATCCCTGTGATCTGCTGTACCAGACACACGGTACTGAACGGCCTCCTGATCCCCCTGATCTGCTGTACCAGACACAAGATACTGAACGGCCTCCTGATCCACCTGATCTGCTGTACTAGACACACGGTACTGAACGGCCTACTGATCGCCCTGATCTGCTGTACCAGACACACGGTACTGAACGGCCTCCTGATCCCTCTGATCTGCTGTACTAGACACACGGTACTGAACGGCCTCATGATCCCCCTGATCTGCTGTAACAGACACACAGTACTGAACGGCCTCCTGATCCCCCTCATCTGCTGTACCAGGCACACGGTACTGAACGGCCTCCTGATCCTCCTGATCTGCTGTACCAGACACACGGTACTGAACGGCCTCCTGATCCCCCTCATCTGCTGTACCAGACACACGGTACTGAACGGCCTCCTGATCCTCCTGATCTGCTGTACCAGACACACGGTACTGAAGGGCCTCCTGATCCCCCTGATCTGCTGTACTAGACACACGGTGCTGAACGGCCTCCTGATCCTCCTGATCTGCTGTACCAGACACACGGTACTGAACGGCCTCCTGATCCCCCTGATTTGCTGTACCAGACACACGGTACTGAACGGCCTCCTGTTCACCCTGATCTGTTGTACTGGACACACGGTACTGAACGGCCTCCTGATCCCCCTGATCTGCTGTACCAGACACACGGTACTGAACGCCCTCCCGATCCCCCTGATCTGCTGTACCACACACAATGTACTGAACGGCCTCCTGATCCCCCTGATCTGCTGTACCAGACACACGGTACTGAACGGCCTCCTGACCCCCTGATCTGCTGTACCAGAGACACGGTACTGAACGGCCTCCTGATCCCCCTGATCTGCTGTACCAGGCACACGGTACTGAACGGCCTCCTGATCCCCCTTATCTGCTGTACCAGACACACGGTACTGAAGGGGCTCCTGATCCCCCTGATCTGCTGTACCAGACACACGGTACGGAACGGCCTCCTGATCCCCCTGATCTGCTGTACGAGACACAAGGTTCTGGACAGCCTCCTGATCCCCCTGATCTGCTGTACCAGACACACGGTACTGATCGGCCTCCTGATCCCCCTGATCTGCTGTACCAGGCACAAGGTACTGGACGGCCGCCTGATCCCCCTGATCTGCTGTACCAGACACACGGTACGGAACGGCCTCCTGATCCCCCTGATCTGCTGTACCAGACACACGGTACTGAACGGCCTCCTGATCCCCCTGCTCTTCTGTAACAGACACACGGTACTGAAGGATCTCCTGATCCCCCTGATCTGCTGTACCAGACACACGGTACTAAACGGCCTCCTGATCCCCCTGATCTGCTGTAACAGACACAAGGTACTGAAGGATCTCCTGATCCCCCTGATCTGCTGTACCAGACACACGGTACTGAACGGCCTCCTGATCCCCCTGATCTTCTGTAACAGACACACGGTACTGAAGGATCTCCTGATCCCCCTGATCTGCTGTACCAGACACACGGTACTAAACGGCCTCCTGATCCCCCTGATCTGCTGTAACAGACACAAGGTACTGAAGGATCTCCTGATCCCCCTGATCTGCTGTACCAGACACACGGTACAGACCGGCCTCCTGATCGCCCTGATCTGCTGTACCAGACACACGGTACTGAAGGGCCTCCTGATCCTCCTGAGCTGCTGTACCAGACACACGGTACTGAAAGGCCTCCTGATCCTCCTGATCTGCTATACCAGACACACGGTACTGAACGGCCTCCTGCTCCCCCTGATCTGCTGTACCAGACACACGGTACTGAACGGCCTCCTCATCCCCCTGATCTGTTGTACCAGACATAACGGTACTGAACGGCCTCCTGATCCCCTGATCTGCTGTACCAGACACACGGTACTGAACGGCCTCCTGAACCCCCTGATCTGCTGTACCAGACACACGGTACTGAACGGCCTCCTGATCCTCCTGATCTGCTGTACCAGACACACGGTACTGAACGGCCTCCTGATCCCGCTGAACTGCTGTACTAGACACACGGTACTGAACGGCCTCCTGATCCCGCTGATCTGCTGTACCAGACACACGGTACTGAACGGCCTCCTGATCCACCTGATCTGCTGTACCAGACACACGGTACTGAAGGGCCGCCTGATCCTCCTGAGCTGCTGTACCAGACACACGGTACTGAAAGGCCTCCTGATCCTCCTGATCTGCTATACCAGACACACGGTACTGAACGGCCTCCTGCTCCCCCTGATCTGCTGTACCAGACACACGGTACTGAACGGCCTCCTGATCCCCCTGATCTGCTGTACCAGACACAAAATACTGAACGGCCTCCTGATCCACCTGATCTGCTGTACTAGACACACGGTACTGAACGGCCTCCTGATCGCCCTGATCTGCTGTACCAGACACACGGTACTGAACGGCCTCCTGATCCCTCTGATCTGCTGTACTAGACACACGGTACTGAACGGCCTCCTGATCCCCCTGATCTGCTGTAACAGACTCACAGTACTGAACGGCCTCCTGATCCCCCTCATCTGCTGTACCAGGCACACGGTACTGAACGGCCTCCTGATCCCCCTCATCTGCTGTACCAGGCACACGGTACTGAACGGCCTCCTGATCCTCCTGATCTGCTGCACCAGACACACGGTACTGAACGGCCTCCTGATCCCCCTGATCTGCTGTAACAGACACACAGTACTGAACGGCCTCCTGATCCACCTCATCTGCTGTACCAGTCACACGGTACTGAACGGCCTCCTGATCCTCCTGATCTGCTGTACCAGACACACGGTACTGAAGGACCTCCTTATCCCCCTGATCTGCTGCACCAGACACACGGTAATGAACGTCCTCCTGATCCCCCTGATCTGCTGTACCAGGCACACGGTACTGAACGGCCTCCTGATCCTCCTGATCTGCTGTACCAGACACACGGTACTGAAGGGGCTCCTGAACCCCTGATCTGCTGTACCAGACACACGGTACTGAACGGCCTCCTGATCGCCCTGATCTGCTGTACCAGAAACACGGTACTGAACGGTCTCATGTTCCCTCTGATCTGCTGTACTAGACACACGGTACTGAACGGCCTCCTGATCCCCCTGACCTGTTGTACCAGACATAACGGTACTGAACGGCCTCCTGATCCCCCTGATCTGCTGCACCAGACACACGGTACTGAACGGCCTCCTGGTCCCCCTGATCTGCTGTACCAGACACACGGTACTGAACGGCCTCCTGGTCCCCCTGATCTGCTGTACCAGACACACGGTACTGAACGGCCTCCTCATCCCCCTGATCTGTTGTACCAGACATAACGGTACTGAACGGCCTCCTGATCCCCTGATCTGCTGTACCAGACACACGGTACTGAACGGCCTCCTCATCCCCCTGATCTGTTGTACCAGACATAACGGTACTGAACGGCCTCCTGATCCCCTGATCTGCTGTACCAGACACACGGTACTGAACGGCCTCCTCATCCCCCTGATCTGTTGTACCAGACACACGGTACTGAACGGCCTCCTGATCCCCCTGATCTGCTGTACCAGAAACACGGTACTGAACGGCCTCCTCATCTCCCTGATCTGCTGTACCAGAAACACGGTACTGAACGGTCTCCTATTCCCTCTGATCTGCTGTACTAGACACACGGTACTGAACGGCCTCCTGATCCCGCTGATCTGCTGTACCAGACACACGGTACTGAACGGCCTCCTGATCCACCTGATCTGCTGTACCAGACACACGGTACTGAAGGGCCTCCTGATCCTCCTGAGCTGCTGTACCAGACACACGGTACTGAACGGCCTCCTGATCCTCCTGATCTGCTATACCAGACACACGGTACTGAACGGCCTCCTGCTCCCCCTGATCTGCTGTACCAGACACACGGTACTGAACGGACTCCTGATCCCCCTGATCTGCTGTACCAGACACAAGATACTGAACGGCCTCCTGATCCACCTGATCTGCTGTACTAGACACACGGTACTGAACGGCCTCCTGATCGCCCTGATCTGCTGTACCAGACACACGGTACTGAACGGCCTCCTGATCCCTCTGATCTGCTGTACCAGACACACGGTACTGAACGGTCTCCTATTCCCTCTGATCTGCTGTACTAGACACACGGTACTGAACGGCCTCCTGATCCCGCTGATCTGCTGTACCAGACACACGGTACTGAACGGCCTCCTGATCCACCTGATCTGCTGTACCAGACACACGGTACTGAAGGGCCTCCTGATCCTCCTGAGCTGCTGTACCAGACACACGGTACTGAACGGCCTCCTGATCCTCCTGATCTGCTATACCAGACACACGGTACTGAACGGCCTCCTGCTCCCCCTGATCTGCTGTACCAGACACACGGTACTGAACGGACTCCTGATCCCCCTGATCTGCTGTACCAGACACAAGATACTGAACGGCCTCCTGATCCACCTGATCTGCTGTACTAGACACACGGTACTGAACGGCCTCCTGATCGCCCTGATCTGCTGTACCAGACACACGGTACTGAACGGCCTCCTGATCCCTCTGATCTGCTGTACTAGACACACGGTACTGAACGGCCTCATGATCCCCCTGATCTGCTGTAACAGACACACAGTACTGAACGGCCTCCTGATCCCCCTCATCTGCTGTACCAGGCACACGGTACTGAACGGCCTCCTGATCCTCCTGATCTGCTGTACCAGACACACGGTACTGAACGGCCTCCTGATCCCCCTCATCTGCTGTACCAGACACACGGTACTGAACGGCCTCCTGATCCTCCTGATCTGCTGTACCAGACACACGGTACTGAAGGGCCTCCTGATCCCGCTGATCTGCTGTACTAGACACACGGTGCTGAACGGCCTCCTGATCCTCCTGATCTGCTGTACCAGACACACGGTACTGAACGGCCTCCTGATCCCCCTGATTTGCTGTACCAGACACACGGTACTGAACGGCCTCCTGTTCACCCTGATCTGTTGTACTGGACACACGGTACTGAACGGCCTCCTGATCCCCCTGATCTGCTGTACCAGACACACGGTACTGAACGCCCTCCCGATCCCCCTGATCTGCTGTACCAGACACAATGTACTGAACGGCCTCCTGATCCCCCTGATCTGCTGTACCAGACACACGGTACTGAACGGCCTCCTGACCCCCTGATCTGCTGTACCAGAGACACGGTACTGAACGGCCTCCTGATCCCCCTGATCTGCTGTACCAGGCACACGGTACTGAACGGCCTCCTGATCCCCCTGATCTGCTGTACCAGACACACGGTACTGAAGGGGCTCCTGATCCCCCTGATCTGCTGTACCAGACACACGGTACGGAACGGCCTCCTGATCCCCCTGATCTGCTGTACGAGACACAAGGTACTGGACAGCCTCCTGATCCCCCTGATCTGCTGTACCAGACACACGGTACTGATCGGCCTCCTGATCCCCCTGATCTGCTGTACCAGGCACAAGGTACTGGACGGCCGCCTGATTCCCCCTGATCTGCTGTACCAGACACACGGTACGGAACGGCCTCCTGATCCCCCTGATCTGCTGTACCAGACACACGGTACTGAACGGCCTCCTGATCCCCCTGATCTTCTGTAACAGACACACGGTACTGAAGGATCTCCTGATCCCCCTGATCTGCTGTACCAGACACACGGTACTAAACGGCCTCCTGATCCCCCTGATCTGCTGTAACAGACACAAGGTACTGAAGGATCTCCTGATCCCCCTGATCTGCTGTACCAGACACACGGTACTGACCGGCCTCCTGATCGCCCTGATCTGCTGTACCAGACACACGGTACTGAACGGCCTCCTGATCCCCCTGATCTGCTGTACCAGACACACGGTACTGAACGGCCTCCTGATCCTCCTGATCTGCTGTACCAGACACACGGTACTGAACGGCCTCCTGATCCCCCTGATCTGCTGTACTAGACACACGGTACTGAACGGCCTCCTGATCCTCCTGATCTGCTGTACCAGACACACGGTACTGAACGGCCTCCTGATCCCCCTGACCTGCTGTACCAGACACACGGTACTGAAGGGGCTCCTGATCCCCCTGATCTGCTGTACCAGACACACGGTAATGAACGTCCTCCTGATCCCCCTGATCTGCTGTACCAGACACACGGTACTGAACGGCCTCCTGATCCTCCTGATCTGCTGTACCAGACACACGGTACTGAAGGACCTCCTGATCCCCCTGATCTGCTGCACCAGACACTCGGTAATGAACGTCCTCCTGATCCCCCTGATCTGCTGTACCAGGCAAACGGTACTGAACGGCCTCCTGATCCTCCTGATCTGCTGCACCAGACACACGGTACTGAACGGCCTCCTGATCCCCCTGATCTGTTGTACCAGTCATAACGGTACTGAACGGCCTCCTGATCCCCTGATCTGCTGTACCAGAGACACGGTACTGAACGGCCTCCTGATCACCCTGATCTGCTGTACCAGACACACGGTACTGAACGGCCTCCTGATCCCCCTGATCTGCTGTACTAGACACACGGTACTGAACGGCCTCCTGATCCCCCTGATCTGCTGTACCAGACACACGGTACTGAACGGCCTCCTGATCCCCTGATCTGCTGTACCAGACACACGGTACTGAAGGGCCTCCTGATCCCCCTGATCTGCTGTACCAGACACACGGTACTGAACGGCCTCCTGATCCCCTGATCTGCTGTACTAGACACACGGTACTGAACGGCCTCCTGATCCCCCTGACCTGCTGTACCAGACACACGGTACTGAACGCCCTCCCGATCCCCCTGATCTGCTGTACCAGACACAATGTACTGAACGGCCTCCTGATCCCCCTGATCTGCTGTACCAGACACACGGTACTGAACGGCCTCCTGACCCCCTGATCTGCTGTACCAGAGACACGGTACTGAACGGCCTCCTGATCCCCCGATCTGCTGTACCAGGCACACGGTACTGAACGGCCTCCTGATCCCCCTGATCTGCTGTACCAGACACACGGTACGGAACGGCCTCCTGATCCCCCTGATCTGCTGTACGAGACACAAGGTACTGGACAGCCTCCTGATCCCCCTGATCTGCTGTACCAGACACACGGTACTGATCGGCCTCCTGATCCCCCAGATCTGCTGTACCAGGCACAAGGTACTGGACGGCCGCCTGATCCCCCTGATCTGCTGTACCAGACACACGGTACGGAACGGCCTCCTGATCCCCCTGATCTGCTGTACCAGACACACGGTACTGAACGGCCTCCTGATCCCCCTGATCTTCTGTAACAGACACACGGTACTGAAGGATCTCCTGATCCCCCTGATCTGCTGTACCAGACACACGGTACTAAACGGCCTCCTGATCCCCCTGATCTGCTGTAACAGACACAAGGTACTGAAGGATCTCCTGATCCCCCTGATCTGCTGTGCCAGACACACGGTACTGACCGGCCTCCTGATCGCCCTGATCTGCTGTACCAGACCCACGGTACTGAACGGCCTCCTGATCCCCCTGATCTGCTGTACCAGACACACGGTACTGAACGGCCTCCTGATCCTCCTGATCTGCTGTACCAGACACACGGTACTGAACGGCCTCCTGATCCCCCTGATCTGCTGTACTAGACACACGGTACTGAACGGCCTCCTGATCCTCCTGATCTGCTGTACCAGACACACGGTACTGAACGGCCTCCTGATCCCCCTGACCTGCTGTACCAGACACACGGTACTGAAGGGGCTCCTGATCCCCCTGATCTGCTGTACCAGACACACGGTAATGAACGTCCTCCTGACCCCCCTGATCTGCTGTACCAGACACACGGTACTGAACGGCCTCCTGATCCTCCTGATCTGCTGTACCAGACACACGGTACTGAAGGACCTCCTGATCCCCCTGATCTGCTGCACCAGACACTCGGTAATGAACGTCCTCCTGATCCCCCTGATCTGCTGTACCAGGCAAACGGTACTGAACGGCCTCCTGATCCTCCTGATCTGCTGTACCAGACACACGGTACTGAAGGGGCTCCTGATCCTCCTGATCTGCTGTACCAGACACACGGTACTGAACGGCCTCCTGATCGCCCTGATCTGCTGTACCAGAAACACGGTACTGAACGGTCTCCTGTTCCCTCTGATCTGCTGTACTTGACACACGGTACTGAACGGCCTCCTGATCCCCCTGATCTGTTGTACCAGACATAACGGTACGGAACGGCCTCCTGATCCCCCTGATCTGCTGCACCAGACACACGGTACTGAACGGCCTCCTGATCCCCCTGATCTGTTGTACCAGTCATAACGGTACTGAACGGCCTCCTGATCCCCTGATCTGCTGTACCAGACACACGGTACTGAACGGCCTCCTGATCCCCCTGATCTGCTGTACCAGACACACGGTACTGAAAGGCCTCCTGATCCCCCTGAGCTGCTGTACCAGACACACGGTACTGAACGGCCTCCTGATCCTCCTGATCTGCTGTACCAGAGACAAGGTATTGAACGGCCTCCTGATCCCCCTGATCTGCTGTACCAGACACACGGTACTGAACGGCCTGCTGATCCCCCTGATCTGCTGTACCAGACACACGGTACTGAACGGCCTCCTGATCCTCCTGATCTGCTGTACCAGTCACACGGTACTGAACGGCCTCCTGATCCCCCTGATCTGCTGTACCAGTCACACGGTACTGAACGGCCTCCTGATCCCCCTGATCTGCTGTACCAGTCACACGGTACTGAACGGCCTCCTGATCCTCCTGATCTGCTGTACCAGACACACGGTACTGAACGGCCTCCTGATCCCCCTGATCTGCTGTACCAGACACACGGTACTGAACGGCCTCCTGATCCCCCTGATCTGCTGCACCAGACACACGGTACTGGACCGCCTCCTGATCCCCCTGATCTGCTGTACTAGACACACGGTACTGAACGGCCTCCTGATCCCGCTGATCTGCTGTACCAGACACACGGTTCTGAACGGCCTCCTGATCCCCCTGATCTGCTGTACCAGACACACGGTACTGAAGGGCCTGCTGATCCTCCTGAGCTGCTGTACCAGACACACGGTACTGAACGGCCTCCTGATCCTCCTGATCTGCTATACCAGACACACGGTACTGAACGGCCTCCTGCTCCCCCTGATCTGCTGTACCAGACACACGGTACTGAACGGCCTCCTGATCCCCCTGATCTGCTGTACCAGACACAAGACACTAAATGGCCTCCTGATCCACCTGATCTGCTGTACTAGACACACGGTACTGAACGGCCTCCTGATCGCCCTGATCTGCTGTACCAGACACACGGTACTGAACGGCCTCCTGATCCCTCTGATCTGCTGTACTAGACACACGGTACTGAACGGCCTCCTGATCCCCCTGATCTGCTGTAACAGACACACAGTACTGAACGGCCTCCTGATCCCCCTCATCTGCTGTACCAGGCACACGGTACTGAACGGCCTCCTGATCCCCCTCATCTGCTGTACCAGGCACACGGTACTGAACGGCCTCCTGATCCTCCTGATCTGCTGCACCAGACACACGGTACTGAACGGCCTCCTGATCCCCCTGATCTGCTGTAACAGACACACAGTACTGAACGGCCTCCTGATCCCCCTCATCTGCTGTACCAGGCACACGGTACTGAACGGCCTCCTGATCCTCCTGATCTGCTGTACCAGACACACGGTACTGAACGGCCTCCTGATCCTCCTGATCTGCTGTACCAGACACACGGTACTGAACGGCCTCCTGATCCCCCTGATCTGCTGTACTAGACACACGGTACTGAACGGCCTCCTGATCCCGCTGATCTGCTGTACCAGACACACGGTTCTGAACGGCCTCCTGATCCCCCTGATCTGCTGTACCAGACACACGGTACTGAAGGGCCTGCTGATCCTCCTGAGCTGCTGTACCAGACACACGGTACTGAACGGCCTCCTGATCCTCCTGATCTGCTATACCAGACACACGGTACTGAACGGCCTCCTGCTCCCCCTGATCTGCTGTACCAGACACACGGTACTGAACGGCCTCCTGATCCCCCTGATCTGCTGTACCAGACACAAGATACTGAATGGCCTCCTGATCCACCTGATCTGCTGTACTAGACACACGGTACTGAACGGCCTCCTGATCGCCCTGATCTGCTGTACCAGACACACGGTACTGAACGGCCTCCTGATCCCTCTGATCTGCTGTACTAGACACACGGTACTGAACGGCCTCCTGATCCCCCTGATCTGCTGTAACAGACACACAGTACTGAACGGCCTCCTGATCCCCCTCATCTGCTGTACCAGGCACACTGTACTGAACGGCCTCCTGATCCCCCTGATCTGCTGTACCAGGCACACGGTACTGAACGGCCTCCTGCTCCCCCTGATCTGCTGTACCAGACACACGGTACTGAACGGCCTCCTGATCCCCCTGATCTGCTGTACCAGACACACGGTACTGATCGGCCTCCTGATCCCCCTGATCTGCTGTACCAGGCACAAGGTACTGGACGGCCGCCTGATTCCCCCTGATCTGCTGTACCAGACACACGGTACGGAACGGCCTACTGATCCCCCTGATCTGCTGTACCAGACACACGGTACTGAACGGCCTCCTGATCCCCCTGATCTTCTGTAACAGACACACGGTACTGAAGGATCTCCTGATCCCCCTGATCTGCTGTACCAGACACACGGTACTAAACGGCCTCCTGATCCCCCTGATCTGCTGTAACAGACACAAGGTACTGAAGGATCTCCTGATCCCCCTGATCTGCTGTACCAGACACACGGTACTGACCGGCCTCCTGATCGCCCTGATCTGCTGTACCAGACACACGGTACTGAACGGCCTCCTGATCCCCCTGATCTGCTGTACCAGACACACGGTACTGAACGGCCTCCTGATCCTCCTGATCTGCTGTACCAGACACACGGTACTGAACGGCCTCCTGATCCCCCTGATCTGCTGTACTAGACACACGGTACTGAACGGCCTCCTGATCCTCCTGATCTGCTGTACCAGACACACGGTACTGAACGGCCTCCTGATCCCCCTGACCTGCTGTACCAGACACACGGTACTGAAGGGGCTCCTGATCCCCCTGATCTGCTGTACCAGACACACGGTAATGAACGTCCTCCTGATCCCCCTGATCTGCTGTACCAGACACACGGTACTGAACGGCCTCCTGATCCTCCTGATCTGCTGTACCAGACACACGGTACTGAAGGACCTCCTGATCCCCCTGATCTGCTGCACCAGACACTCGGTAATGAACGTCCTCCTGATCCCCCTGATCTGCTGTACCAGGCAAACGGTACTGAACGGCCTCCTGATCCTCCTGATCTGCTGTACCAGACACACGGTACTGAAGGGGCTCCTGATCCTCCTGATCTGCTGTACCAGACACACGGTACTGAACGGCCTCCAGATCGCCCTGATCTGCTGTACCAGAAACACGGTACTGAACGGTCTCCTGTTCCCTCTGATCTGCTGTATTTGACACACGGTACTGAACGGCCTCCTGATCCCCCTGATCTGTTGTACCAGACATAACGGTACTGAACGGCCTCCTGATCCCCCTGATGTGCTGCACCAGACACACGGTACTGAACGGCCTCCTGATCCCCCTGATCTGTTGTACCAGTCATAACGGTACTGAACGGCCTCCTGATCCCCTGATCTGCTGTACCAGAGACACGGTACTGAACGGCCTCCTGATCCCCCTGATCTGCTGTACCAGACACACGGTACTGAACGGCCTCCTGATCCCCCTGATCTGCTGTACTAGACACACGGTACTGAACGGCCTCCTGATCCCCCTGATCTGCTGTACCAGACACACGGTACTGAACGGCCTCCTGATCCCCCTGATCTGCTGTACCAGACACACGGTACTGAACGGCCTCCTGATCCCCCTGATCTGCTGTACCAGACACACGGTACTGAACGGCCTCCTGATCCCCCTGATCTGCTGTACTAGACACACGGTACTGAACGGCCTCCTGATCCCCCTGATCTGCTGTACCAGACACACGGTACTGAACGCCCTCCCGATCCCCCTGATCTGCTGTACCAGACACAATGTACTGAACGTCCTCCTGATCCCCCTGATCTGCTGTACCAGACACACGGTACTGAACGGCCTCCTGACCCCCTGATCTGCTGTACCAGAGACACGGTACTGAACGGCCTCCTGATCCCCCTGATCTGCTGTACCAGGCACACGGTACTGAACGGCCTCCTGATCCCCCTGATCTGCTGTACCAGACACACGGTACGGAACGGCCTCCTGATCCCCCTGATCTGCTGTACGAGACACAATGTACTGGACAGCCTCCTGATCCCCCTGATCTGCTGTACCAGACACACGGTACTGATCGGCCTCCTGATCCCCCTGATCTGCTGTACCAGGCACAAGGTACTGGACGGCCGCCTGATCCCCCTGATCTGCTGTACCAGACACACGGTACGGAACGGCCTCCTGATCCCCTGATCTGCTGTACCAGACACACGGTACTGAACGGCCTCCTGATCCCCCTGATCTTCTGTAACAGACACACGGTACTGAAGGATCTCCTGATCCCCCTGATCTGCTGTACCAGACACACGGTACTAAACGGCCTCCTGATCCCCCTGATCTGCTGTAACAGACACAAGGTACTGAAGGATCTCCTGATCCCCCTGATCTGCTGTACCAGACACACGGTACTGACCGGCCTCCTGATCGCCCTGATCTGCTGTACCAGACCCACGGTACTGAACGGCCTCCTGATCCCCCTGATCTGCTGTACCAGACACACGGTACTGAACGGCCTCCTGATCCTCCTGATCTGCTGCACCAGACACACGGTACTGAACGGCCTCCTGATCCCCCTGATCTGCTGTACTAGACACACGGTACTGAACGGCCTCCTGATCCTCCTGATCTGCTGTACCAGACACACGGTACTGAACGGCCTCCTGATCCCCCTGACCTGCTGTACCAGACACACGGTACTGAAGGGGCTCCTGATCCCCCTGATCTGCTGTACCAGACACACGGTAATGAACGTCCTCCTGATCCCCCTGATCTGCTGTACCAGACACACGGTACTGAACGGCCTCCTGATCCTCCTGATCTGCTGTACCAGACACACGGTACTGAAGGACCTCCTGATCCCCCTGATCTGCTGCACCAGACACTCGGTAATGAACGTCCTCCTGATCCCCCTGATCTGCTGTACCAGGCAAACGGTACTGAACGGCCTCCTGATCCTCCTGATCTGCTGTACCAGACACACGGTACTGAAGGGGCTCCTGATCCTCCTGATCTGCTGTACCAGACACACGGTACTGAACGGCCTCCTGATCGCCCTGATCTGCTGTACCAGAAACACGGTACTGAACGGTCTCCTGTTCCCTCTGATCTGCTGTACCAGACATAACGGTACTGAACGGCCTCCTGATCCCCCTGATCTGCTGCACCAGACACACGGTACTGAACGGCCTCCTGATCCCCCTGATCTGTTGTACCAGTCATAACGGTACTGAACGGCCTCCTGATCCCCTGATCTGCTGTACCAGACACACGGTACTGAACGGCCTCCTGATCCCCCTGATCTGCTGTACCAGACACACGGTACTGAAAGGCCTCCTGATCCCCCTGAGCTGCTGTACCAGACACACGGTACTGAACGGCCTCCTGATCCTCCTGATCTGCTGTACCAGAGACAAGGTATTGAACGGCCTCCTGATCCCCCTGATCTGCTGTACCAGACACACGGTACTGAACGGCCTGCTGATCCCCCTGATCTGCTGTACCAGACACACGGTACTGAACGGCCTCCTGATCCTCCTGATCTGCTGTACCAGTCACACGGTACTGAACGGCCTCCTGATCCCCCTGATCTGCTGTACCAGTCACACGGTACTAAACGGCCTCCTGATCCCCCTGATCTGCTGTACCAGTCACACGGTACTGAACGGCCTCCTGATCCTCCTGATCTGCTGTACCAGACACACGGTACTGAACGGCCTCCTGATCCCCCTGATCTGCTGCACCAGACACACGGTACTGGACCGCCTCCTGATCCCCCTGATCTGCTGTACTAGACACACGGTACTGAACGGCCTCCTGATCCCGCTGATCTGCTGTACCAGACACACGGTTCTGAACGGCCTCCTGATCCCCCTGATCTGCTGTACCAGACACACGGTACTGAAGGGCCTGCTGATCCTCCTGAGCTGCTGTACCAGACACACGGTACTGAACGGCCTCCTGATCCTCCTGATCTGCTATACCAGACACACGGTACTGAACGGCCTCCTGCTCCCCCTGATCTGCTGTACCAGACACACGGTACTGAACGGCCTCCTGATCCCCCTGATCTGCTGTACCAGACACAAGACACTGAATGGCCTCCTGATCCACCTGATCTGCTGTACTAGACACACGGTACTGAACGGCCTCCTGATCGCCCTGATCTGCTGTACCAGACACACGGTACTGAACGGCCTCCTGATCCCTCTGATCTGCTGTACTAGACACACGGTACTGAACGGCCTCCTGATCCCCCTGATCTGCTGTAACAGACACACAGTACTGAACGGCCTCCTGATCCCCCTCATCTGCTGTACCAGGCACACGGTACTGAACGGCCTCCTGATCCCCCTCATCTGCTGTACCAGGCACACGGTACTGAACGGCCTCCTGATCCTCCTGATCTGCTGCACCAGACACACGGTACTGAACGGCCTCCTGATCCCCCTGATCTGCTGTAACAGACACACAGTACTGAACGGCCTCCTGATCCCCCTCATCTGCTGTACCAGGCACACGGTACTGAACGGCCTCCTGATCCTCCTGATCTGCTGTACCAGACACACGGTACTGAACGGCCTCCTGATCCTCCTGATCTGCTGTACCAGACACACGGTACTGAACGGTCTCCTGATCCCCCTGATCTGCTGTACTAGACACACGGTACTGAACGGCCTCCTGATCCCGCTGATCTGCTGTACCAGACACACGGTTCTGAACGGCCTCCTGATCCCCCTGATCTGCTGTACCAGACACACGGTACTGAAGGGCCTGCTGATCCTCCTGAGCTGCTGTACCAGACACACGGTACTGAACGGCCTCCTGATCCTCCTGATCTGCTATACCAGACACACGGTACTGAACGGCCTCCTGCTCCCCCTGATCTGCTGTACCAGACACACGGTACTGAACGGCCTCCTGATCCCCCTGATCTGCTGTACCAGACACAAGATACTGAATGGCCTCCTGATCCACCTGATCTGCTGTACTAGACACACGGTACTGAACGGCCTCCTGATCGCCCTGATCTGCTGTACCAGACACACGGTACTGAACGGCCTCCTGATCCCTCTGATCTGCTGTAGTAGACACACGGTACTGAACGGCCTCCTGATCCCCCTGATCTGCTGTAACAGACACACAGTACTGAACGGCCTCCTGATCCCCCTCATCTGCTGTACCAGGCACACTGTACTGAACGGCCTCCTGATCCCCCTCATCTGCTGTACCAGGCACACGGTACTGAACGGCCTCCTGCTCCCCCTGATCTGCTGTACCAGACACACGGTACTGAACGGCCTCCTGATCCCCCTGATCTGCTGTACCAGACACAAGATACTGAATGGCCTCCTGATCCACCTGATCTGCTGTACTAGACACACGGTACTGAACGGCCTCCTGGTCGCCCTGATCTGCTGTACCAGACACACGGTACTGAACGGCCTCCTGATCCCTCTGATCTGCTGTACTAGACACACGGTACTGAACGGCCTCCTGATCCCCCTGATCTGCTGTAACAGACACACAGTACTGAACGGCCTCCTGATCCCCCTCATCTGCTGTACCAGGCACACGGTACTGAACGGCCTCCTGATCCCCCTCATCTGCTGTACCAGGCACACGGTACTGAAGTGCCTCCTGATCCTCCTGATCTGCTGCACCAGACACACGGTACTGAACGGCCTCCTGATCCCCCTGATCTGCTGTAACAGACACACAGTACTGAACGGCCTCCTGATCCCCCTCATCTGCTGTACCAGGCACACGGTACTGAACGGCCTCCTGATCCTCCTGATCTGCTGTACCAGACACACGGTACTGAACGGCCTCCTGATCCCCCTCATCTGCTGTACCAGACACACGGTACTGAACGGCCTCCTGATCCTCCTGATCTGGTGTACCAGACACACGGTACTGAAGGGCCTCCTGATCCCCCTGATCTGCTGTACTAGACACACGGTGCTGAACGGCCTCCTGATCCCCCTGATCTGCTGCACCAGACACACGGTACTGAACGGCCTCCTGATCCCTCTGATCTGCTGTACTAGACACACGGTACTGAACGGCCTCCTGATCCCCCTGATCTGCTGTAACAGACACACAGTACTGAACGGCCTCCTGATCCCCCTCATCTGCTGTACCAGGCACACGGTACTGAACGGCCTCCTGATCCCCCTCATCTGCTGTACCAGGCACAAGGTACTGAAGTGCCTCCTGATCCTCCTGATCTGCTGCACCAGACACACGGTACTGAACGGCCTCCTGATCCCCCTGATCTGCTGTAACAGACACACAGTACTGAACGGCCTCCTGATCCCCCTCATCTGCTGTACCAGGCACACGGTACTGAACGGCCTCCTGATCCTCCTGATCTGCTGTACCAGACACACGGTACTGAACGGCCTCCTGATCCCCCTCATCTGCTGTACCAGACACACGGTACTGAACGGCCTCCTGATCCTCCTGATCTGGTGTACCAGACACACGGTACTGAAGGGCCTCCTGATCCCCCTGATCTGCTGTACTAGACACACGGTGCTGAACGGCCTCCTGATCCCCCTGATCTGCTGCACCAGACACACGGTAATGAACGTCCTCCTGATCCCCCTGATCTGCTGTACCAGGCACACGGTACTGAACGGCCTCCTGATCCTCCTGATCTGCTGTACCAGACACACGGTACTGAAGGGGCTCCTGATCCCCCTGATCTGCTGTACCAGACACACGGTACTGAACGGCCTCCTGATCGCCCTGATCTGCTGTACCAGAAACACGGTACTGAACGGTCTCCTGTTCCCTCTGATCTGCTGTACTAGACACACGGTACTGAACGGCCTCCTGATCCCCCTGATCTGTTGTACCAGACATAACGGTACTGAACGGCCTCCTGATCCCCCTGATCTGCTGCACCAGACACACGGTACTGAACGGCCTCCTGATCCCCCTGATCTGTTGTACCAGACATAACGGTACTGAACGGCCTCCTGATCCCCTGATCTGCTGTACCAGACACACGGTACTGAACGGCCTCCTGATCCCCCTGATCTGCTGTACCAGACACACGGTACTGAACGGCCTCCTGATCCTCCTGATCTGCTGTACCAGAGACAAGGTATTGAACGGCCTCCTGATCCCCCTGATCTGCTGTACCAGACACACGGTACTGAACGGCCTCCTGATCCCCCTGATCTGCTGTACCAGACACACGGTACTGAACGGCCTCCTGATCCCCCTGATCTGTTGTACCAGACATAACGGTACTGAACGGCCTCCTGATCCCCTGATCTGCTGTACCAGACACACGGTACTGAAAGGCCTCCTGATCCCCCTGAGCTGCTGTACCAGACACACGGTACTGAACGGCCTCCTGATCCTCCTGATCTGCTGTACCAGAGACAAGGTATTGAACGGCCTCCTGATCCCCCTGATCTGCTGTACCAGACACACGGTACTGAACGGCCTCCTGATCCCCTGATCTGCTGTACCAGACACACGGTACTGAACGGCCTCCTGATCCTCCTGATCTGCTGTACCAGACACACGGTACTGAACGGCCTCCCGATCCCCCTGATCTGCTGTACCAGACACACGGTACTGAACGGCCTCCTGTTCACCCTGATCTGCTGTACCAGACACACGGTACTGAACGGCCTCCTGATCCCCCTGATCTGCTGTACTAGACACACGGTACTGAACGGCTTCCTGATCCCGCTGATCTGCTGTACCAGACACACGGTTCTGAACGGCCTCCTGATCCCCCTGATCTGCTGTACCAGGCACACGGTACTGAACGGCCTCCTGACCCCCTGATCTGCTGTGCCAGACACACGGTACTGAACGGCCTCCTGATCCCCCTGATCTGCTGTACCAGACACAAGATACTGAACGGCCTCCTGATCCTCCTGATCTGGTGTACCAGACACACGGTTCTGAAGGGCCTCCTGATCCCCCTGATCTGCTGTACCAGACACACGTAACTGAACGGCCTCCTGATCCTCCTGATCTGCTGTACCAGATACACGGTACTGAACGGCCTCCTGATCCCCCTGATCTGCTGTACCAGACACACGGTACTGAACGGCCTCCTGTTCACCCTGATCTGCTGTACCAGACACACGGTACTGAACGGCCTCCCGATCCCCCTGATCTGCTGTACCAGACACACGGTACTGAACGGCCTCCTGACCCCCTGATCTGCTGTACCAGACACACGGTACTGAACGGCCTCCTGATCCCCCTGATCTGCTGTACTAGACACACGGTACTGAACGGCCTCCTGATCCCCCTGATCTTCAGTACCAGACACACGGCACTGAAGGGGCTCCTGATCCCCCTGATCTGCTGTACAAGACACACGGTACGGAATGGCCTCCTGATTCCCCTGATCTGCTGTACGAGACACAAGGTACTGGACAGCCTCCTGACCCCCCTGATCTGCTGTACCAGACACACGGTACTGGACGGCCTCCTGATCCCCCTGATCTGCTGTACCAGACACAAGGTACTGAACGGCCTCCTGATCCCCCTGATCTGCTGTACTAGACACACGGTACTGAACGGCCTCCTGATCCCCTGATCTGCTGTACCAGACACACGGTACTGAAGGACCTCCTGATCCCCATGATCTGCTGCACCAGACACACGGTACTGAACGTCCTCCTGATCCCCCTGATCTGCTGTACCAGGCACACGGTACTGAACGGCCTCCTGATCCTCCTGATCTGCTGTACCAGACACACGGTACTGAAGGGGCTCCTGATCCCCCTGATCTGCTGTACCAGACACACGGTACTGAACGGCCTCCTGATCGCCCTGATCTGTACCAGAAACATGTACTGAACGGTCTCCTGTTCCCTCTGATATGCTGTACTAGACACACGGTACTGAACGGCCTCCTGATCCCCCTGATCTGTTGTACCAGACATAACGGTACTGAACGGCCTCCTGATCCCCCTGATCTGCTGCACCAGACACACGGTACTGAACGGCCTCCTGATCCCCCTGATCTGTTGTACCAGACATAACGGTACTGAACGGCCTCCTGCTCCCCCTGATCTGCTGTACCAGACACACGGTACTGAACGGCCTCCTGATCCCCCTGATCTGCTGTACCAGACACACGGTACTGAACGGCCTCCTGATCCCACTGATCTACTGTACCAGACACACGGTACTGAACGGCCTCCTGATCCTCCTGATCTGCTGTACCAGACACACGGTACTGAACGGCCTCCTGATCCCCCTGATCTGCTGTACTAGACACACAGTACTGAACGGCCTCCTGATCCCGCTGATCTGCTGTACCAGACACACGGTTCTGAACGGCCTCCTGATCCCCCTGATCTGATGTACCAGTCACATGGTACTGACGGGCCTCCTGATCCTCCTGAGCTGCTGTACCAGACACAAGGTACTGAACGGCCTCCTGATCCTCCTGATCTGCTGTACCAGACACACGGTACTGAACGGCCTCCTGATCCCCCTGATCTGCTGTACCAGACACAAGATACTGAACGGCCTCCTGATCCATCTGATCTGCTGTACTAGACACACGGTACTGAACGGCCTCCTGATCGCCCTGATCTGCTGTACCAGACACACGGTACTGAACGGCCTCCTGATCCCTCTGATCTGCTGTACTAGACACACGGCACTGAACGGCCTCCTGATCCCCCTGATCTGCTGTACCAGAAACACGGTACTGAAGGGCCTCCTGATCCCCCTGATCTGCTGCACCAGACACACGGTACTGAACGGCCTCCTGATCCCCCTGATCTGCTGTAACAGACACACAGTACTGAACGGCCTCCTGATCCCCCTCATCTGCTGTACCAGGCACACGGTACTGAACGGCTTCCTGATCCTCCTGATCTGCTGTACCAGACACACGGTACTGAACGGCCTCCTGATCCTCCTGATCTGGTGTACCAGACACACGGTACTGAAGGGCCTCCTGATGCCCCTGATCTGCTGTACTAGACACACGGTGCTGAACGGCCTCCTGATCCTCCTGATCTGCTGTACCAGACACACGGTACTGAACGGCCTCCTGATCCCCCTGATTTGCTGTACCAGACACACGGTACTGAACGGCCTCCTGATCCCCCTGATTTGCTGTACCAGACACACGGTACTGAACGGCCTCCTGTTCACCCTGATCTGTTGTACTAGACACACGGTACTGATCGGCCTCCCGATCCCCCTGATCTGCTGTACCAGACACAATGTACTGAACGGCCTCCTGATCCCCCTGATCTGCTGTAACAGACACACGGTACTGAACGGCCTCCTGACCCCCTGATCTGCTGTAGCAGAGACACGGTACTGAACGGCCTCCTAATCCCACTGACCTGTTGTACCAGACACACTGTACTGAACGGCCTCCTGATCCCCCTGATCTGCTGTACCAGACACACGGTACGGAACGGCCTCCTGATCCCCCTGATCTGCTGTACGAGACACAAGGTACTGGACAGCCTCCTGATCCCCCTGATCTGCTGTACTAGACACACGGTACTGAACGGCCTCCTGATCCCTCTGATCTGCTGTACTAGACACAAGGTACTGAACGGCCTCCTGATCCCCCTGATCTGCTGTACTAGACACACGGTACTGAACGGCCTCCTGATCCCTCTGATCTGCTGTACTCGACACACGGTACTGAACGGCCTCCTGATCTCCCTGATCTGTTGTACCAGACATAACGGTACTGTACGGCCTCCTGATCACCCTGATCTGCTGTACCAGACACACGTTACTGAAGGTCCTCCTGAACCCCCTGATCTGCTGCACCAGACACACGGTACTGAACGGCCTCCTGATCCTCCTGATCTGCTGTACCAGACACACGGTACTGAACGGCCTCCTGATCCCCCTCATCTGCTGTACCAGACACACGGTACTGAACGGCCTCCTGATCCTCCTGATCTGGTGTACCAGACACACGGTACTGAAGGGCCTCCTGATCCCCCTGATCTGCTGTACTAGACACACGGTGCTGAACGGCCTCCTGATCCTCCTGATCTGCTGTACCAGACACACGGTACTGAAGGGGCTCCTGATCCCCCTGATCTGCTGTACCAGACACACGGTACTGAACGGCCTCCTGATCGCCCTGATCTGCTGTACCAGAAACACGGTACTGAACGGTCTCCTGTTCCCTCTGATCTGCTGTACTAGACACACGTTACTGAACGGCCTCCTGATCCCCCTGATCTGTTGTACCAGACATAACGGTACTGAACGGCCTCCTGATCCCCCTGATCTGCTGCACCAGACACACGGTACTGAACGACCTCCTGATCCCCCTGATCTGTTGTACCAGACATAACGGTACTGAACGGCCTCCTGATCCCCTGATCTGCTGTACCAGACACACGGTACTGAAAGGCCTCCTGATCCCCCTGAGCTGCTGTACCAAACACACGGTACTGAACGGCCTCCTGATCCTCCTGATCTGCTGTACCAGAGACAAGGTATTGAACGGCCTCCTGATCCCCCTGATCTGCTGTACCAGACACACGGTACTGAACGGCCTCCTGATCCCCCTGAACTGCTGTACCAGACACACGGTACTGAACGGCCTCCTGATCCTCCTGATCTGCTGTATCAGACACACGGTACTGAACGGCCTCCCGATCCCCCTGATCTGCTGGACCAGACACACGGTACTGAACGGCCTCCTGTTCACCCTGATCTGCTGTACTAGACACACGGTACTGAACGGCCTCCTGATCCCCCTGATCTGCTGTACTAGACACACGGTACTGAACGGCCTCCTGATCCCGCTGATCTGCTGTACCAGACACACGGTTCTGAACGGCCTCCTGATCCCCCTGATCTGCTGTACTAGACACACGGTACTGAACGGCCTCCTGATCCCCCTGATCTGCTGTACTAGACACACGGTACTGAACGGCCTCCTGATCCCGCTGATCTGCTGTACCAGACACACGGTTCTGAACGGCCTCCTGATCCCCCTGATCTGCTGTACCAGACACAAGATACTGAACGGCCTCCTGATCCTCCTGATCTGGTGTACCAGACACACGGTACTGAAGGGCCTCCTGATCCCCCTGATCTACTGAACCAGACACACGTAACTGAACGGCCTCCTGATCCTCCTGATCTGCTGTACCAGACACACGGTACTGAACGGCCTCCTGATCCCCCTGATCTGCTGTACCAGACACACGGTACTGAACGGCCTCCTGTTCACCCTGATCTGCTGTACCAGACACACGGTACTGAACGGCCTCCCGATCCCCCTGATCTGCTGTACCAGACACACGGTACTGAACGGCCTCCTGACCCCCTGATCTGCTGTACCAGACACACGGTACTGAACGGCCTCCTGATCCCCCTGATCTGCTGTACTAGACACACGGTACTGAACGGCCTCCTGATCCCCCTGATCTTCAGTACCAGACACACGGCACTGAAGGGGCTCCTGATCCCCCTGATCTGCTGTACCAGACACAAGGTACGGAATGGCCTCCTGATCCCCCTGATCTGCTGCACCAGACACACGGTACTGAACGGCCTCCTGATCCTCCTGATCTGCTGTACCAGACACACGGTACTGAACGGCCTCCTGATCCCCCTCATCTGCTGTACCAGACACAAGGTACTGAACGGCCTCCTGATCCTCCTGATCTGGTGTACAAGTCACACGGTACTGAAGGGCCTCCTGATCCCCCTGATCTGCTATACTAGACACACGGTGCTGAACGGCCTCCTGATCCTCCTGATCTGCTGTACCAGACACACGGTACTGAAGGGGCTCCTGATCCCCCTGATCTGCTGTACCAGACACACGGTACTGAACGGCCTCCTGATCGCCCTTATCTGCTGTACCAGAAAGACGGTACTGAACGGTCTCCTGTTCCCTCTGATCTGCTGTACTAGACACACGGTACTGAACGGCCTCCTGATCGCCCTGATCTGTTGTACCAGAATAACGGTACTGAACGGCCTCCTGATCCCCTGATCTGCTGTACCAGACACACGGTACTGAAAGGCCTCCTGATCCCCCTGATCTGCTGTACCAGACACACGGTACTGAACGGCCTCCTGATCCTCCTGATCTGCTGTACCAGAGACAAGGTATTGAACGGCCTCCTGATCCCCCTGATCTGCTGTACCAGACACACGGTACTGAACGGCCTCCTGATCCCCCTGATCTGCTGTACCAGACACACGGTACTGAACGGCCTCCTGATCCTCCTGATGTGCTGTACCAGACACACGGTACTGAACGGCCTCCTGATCCCCCTGATCTGCTGTACTCGACACACGGTACTGAACGGCCTCCTGATCCCGCTGATCTGCTGTACCAGACACACGGTTCTGAACGGCCTCCTGATCCCCCTGATCTGCTGTACCAGTCACACGGTACTGACGGGCCTCCTGATCCTCCTGAGCTGCTGTACCAGACACACGGTACTGAACGGCCTCCTGATCCTCGTGATCTGCTATACTAGACACACGGTACTGAACGGCCTCCTGATCCCTCTGATCTGCTGTACTAGACACACGGTACTGAACGGCCTCCTGATCTCCCTGATCTGTTGTACCAGACATAACGGTACTGAACGGCATCCTGATCACCCTGATCTGCTGTACCAGACACACGGTACTGAAGGTCCTCCTGAACCCCCTGAATTGCTGCACCAGACACACGGTACTGAACGGCCTCCTGATCCTCCTGATCTGCTGTACCAGACACACGGTACTGAACGGCCTCCTGATTCCCCTCATCTGCTGTACCAGACACACGGTACTGAACGGCCTCCTGATCCTCCTGATCTGGTGTACCAGACACACGGTACTGAAGGGCCTCCTGATCCCCCTGATCTGCTGTACTAGACACACGGTGTAGAACGGCCTCCTGATCCTCCTGATCTGCTGTACCAGACACACGGTACTGAAGGGGCTCCTGATCCCCCTGATCTGCTGTACCAGACACACGGTACTGAACGGCCTCCTGATCGCCCTGATCTGCTGTACCAGAAACACGGTACTGAACGGTCTCCTGTTCCCTCTGATCTGCTGTACTAGACACACGGTACTGAACGGCCTCCTGATCCCCCTGATCTGTTGTACCAGACATAACGGTACTGAACGGCCTCCTGATCCCCCTGATCTGCTGCACCAGACACACGGTACTGAACGGCCTGCTGATCCCCCTGATCTGTTGTACCAGACATAACGGTACTGAACGGCCTCCTGATCCCCTGATCTGCTGTACCAGACACACGGTACTGAAAGGCCTCCTGATCCCCCTGAGCTGCTATACCAGACACACGGTACTGAACGGCCTCCTGATCCTCCTGATCTGCTGTACCAGAGACAAGGTATTGAACGGCCTCCTGATCCCCCTGATCTGCTGTACCAGACACACGGTACTGAACGGCCTCCTGATCCCCCTGATCTGCTGTAGCAGACACACGGTACTGAACGGCCTCCTGATCCTCCTGATCTGCTGTACCAGACACACGGTACTGAACGGCCTCCCGATCCCCCTGATCTGCTGTACCAGACACACGGTACTGAACGGCCTCCTGTTCACCCTGATCTGCTGTACCAGACACACGGTACTGAACGGCCTCCTGATCCACTGATCTGTTGTACCAGAATAACGGTACTGAACGGCCTCCTGATCCCCTGATCTGCTGTACCAGACACACGGTACTGAAAGGCCTCCTGATCCCCCTGAGCTGCTGTACCAGACACACGGTACTGAACGGCCTCCTGATCCTCCTGATCTGCTGTACCAGAGACAAGGTATTGAACGGCCTCCTGATCCCCCTGATCTGCTGTACCAGACACACGGTACTGAACGGCCTCCTGATCCCCCTGATCTGCTGTACCAGACACACGGTACTGAACGGCCTCCTGATTCTCCTGATCTGCTGTACCAGACACACGGTACTGAACGGCCTCCCGATCCCCCTGATCTGCTGTACCAGACACACGGTACTGAACGGCCTCCTGTTCACCCTGATCTGCTGTACCAGACACACGGTACTGGACGGCCTCCTGATCCCCCTGATCTGCTGTACTAGACACACGGTACTGAACGGCCTCCTGATCCCGCTGATCTGCTGTACCAGACACACGGTTCTGAACGGCCTCCTGATCCCCCTGATCTGCTGTACCAGACACACGGTACTGATCGGCCTCCTGACCCCCTGATCTGCTGTGCCAGACACACGGTACTGAACGGCATCCTGATCCCCCTGATCTTCAGTACCAGACACACGGCACTGAAGGGGCTCCTGATCCCCCTGATCTGCTGTACCAGACACACGGTACGGAATGGCCTCCTGATCCCCCTGATCTGCTGTACGAGACACAAGGTACTGGACAGCCTCCTGACCCCCCTGATCTGCTGTACCAGACACACGGTACTGGACGGCCTCCTGATCCCCCTGATCTGCTGTACCAGACACAAGATACTGAATGGCCTCCTGATCCCCCTGATCTGCTGTACTAGACACACGGTACTGAACGGCCTCCTGATCACCCTGATCTGCTGTACCAGGCACACGGTACTGAAGGACCTCCTGATCCCCATGATCTGCTGCACCAGACACACGGTACTGAACGTCCTCCTGATCCCCCTGATCTGCTGTACCAGGCACACGGTACTGAACGGCCTCCTGATCCTCCTGATCTGCTGTACCAGACACACGGTACTGAACGGCCTCCTGATCGCCCTGATCTGCTGTACCAGAAACACGGTACTGAACGGTCTCCTGTACCCTCTGATCTGCTGTACTAGACACACGGTACTGAACGGCCTCCTGATCCCCCTGATCTGTTGTACCAGACATAACGGTACTGAACGGCCTCCTGATCCCCCTGATCTGCTGCACCAGACACACGGTACTGAACGGCCTCCTGATCCCCCTGATCTGTTGTTACCAGACATAACGGTACTGAACGGCCTCCTGATCCCCCTGATCTGCTGTACCAGACACACGGTACTGAACGGCCTCCTGATCCCCCTGATCTGCTGTACCAGACACACGGTACTGAAAGGCCTCCTGATCCCCCTGAGCTGCTGTACCAGACACACGGTACTGAACGGCCTCCTGATCCTCCTGATCTGCTGTACCAGAGACAAGGTATTGAACGGCCTCCTGATCCCCCTGATCTGCTGGACCAGACACACGGTACTGAACGGCCTCCTGATCCCCCTGATCTGCTGTACCAGACACACGGTACTGAACGGCCTCCTGATCCTCCTGATCTGCTGTACTAGACACACGGTACTGAACGGCCTCCTGATCCCGCTGATCTGCTGTACCAGACACACGGTTCTGAACGGCCTCCTGATCCCCCTGATCTGCTGTACCAGTCACACGGTACTGACGGGCCTCCTGATCCTCCTGAGCTGCTGTACCAGACACACGGTACTGAACGGCCTCCTGATCCTCCTGATCTGCTATACTAGACACACGGTACTGAACGGTCTCCTGTACCCTCTGATCTGCTGTACTAGACACACGGTACTGAACGGCCTCCTGATCCCCCTGATCTGTTGTACCAGACATAACGGTACTGAACGGCCTCCTGATCCCCCTGATCTGCTGCACCAGACACACGGTACTGAACGGCCTCCTGATCCTCCTGATCTGCTGTACCAGACACACGGTACTGAACGGCCTCCTGATCCCCCTCATCTGCTGTACCAGACACACGGTACTGAACGGCCTCCTGATCCTCCTGATCTGGTGTACCAGACACACGGTACTGAAGGGCCTCCTGATCCCCCTGATCTGCTGTACTAGACACACGGTGCTGAACGGCCTCCTGATCCTCCTGATCTGCTGTACCAGACACACGGTACTGAACGGCCTCCTGATCCCCCTCATCTGCTGTACCAGACACACGGTACTGAACGGCCTCCTGATCCTCCTGATCTGGTGTACCAGACACACGGTACTGAAGGGCCTCCTGATCCCCCTGATCTGCTGTACTAGACACACGGTGCTGAACGGCCTCCTGATCCCCCTGATCTGCTGTACCAGACACACGGTACTGAACGGCCTCCTGATCGCCCTGATCTGCTGTACCAGAAACACGGTACTGAACGGTCTCCTGTTCCCTCTGATCTGCTGTACTAGACACACGGTACTGAACGGCCTCCTGATCCCCCTGATCTGTTGTACCAGACATAACGTTACTGAACGGCCTCCTGATCCCCCTGATCTGCTGCACCAGACACACGGTACTGAACGGCCTCCTGATCCCCCTGATCTGTTGTACCAGACATAACGGTACTGAACGGCCTCCTGATCCCCTGATCTGCTGTACCAGACACACGGTACTGAAAGGCCTCCTGATCCCCCTGAGCTGCTGTACCAGACACACGGTACTGAACGGCCTCCTGATCCTCCTGATCTGCTGTACCAGAGACAAGGTATTGAACGGCCTCCTGATCCCCCTGATCTGCTGTACCAGACACACGGTACTGAACGGCCTCCTGATCCCCCTGATCTGCTGTACCAGACACACGGTACTGAACGGCCTCCTGATCCTCCTGATCTGCTGTACCAGACACACGGTACTGAACGGCCTCCCGATCCCCCTGATCTGCTGTACCAGACAAACGGTACTGAACGGCCTCCTGTTCACCCTGATCTGCTGTACCAGACACACGGTACTGAACGGCCTCCTGACCCCCCTGATCTGCTGTACTAGACACACGGTACTGAACGGCCTCCTGATCCCGCTGATCTGCTGTACCAGACACACGGTTCTGAACGGCCTCCTGATCCCCCTGATCTGCTGTACCAGACACACGGTACTGAACGGCCTCCTGACCCCCTCATCTGCTGTGCCAGACACACGGTACTGAACGGCCTCCTGATCCCCCTCATCTGCTGTACTAGACACAAGATACTGAACGGCCTCCTGATCCTCCTGATCTGGTGTACCAGACACACGGTACTGAAGGGCCTCCTGATCCCCCTGATCTGCTGTACCAGACACACGTAACTGAACGGCCTCCTGATCCTCCTGATCTGCTGTACCAGACACACGGTACTGAACGGCCTCCTGACCCCCTGTGCTGCTGTACCAGACACACGGTACTGAACGGCCTCCTGATCCCCCTGATCTGCTGTACTAGACACACGGTACTGAACGGCCTCCTGATCCCCCTGATCTGCTGTACCAGACACACGGTACTGAACGGCCTCCTGTTCACCCTGATCTGCTGTACCAGACACACGGTACTGAACGGCCTCCCGATCCCCCTGATCTGCTGTGCCAGACACACGGTACTGAACGGCCTCCTGACCCCCTGAACTGCTGTACCAGACACACGGTACTGAACGGCCTCCTGATCCCCCTGATCTGCTGTACTAGACACACGGTACTGAACGGCCCTCTGATTCCCCTGATCTTCAGTACCAGACACACGGCACTGAAGGGGCTCCTGATCCCCCTGATCTGCTGTACCAGACACACGGTACTGAACGGCCTCCTGATCCCCCTGATCTGCTGTACCAGACACACGGTACTGAACGGCCTCCTGATCCTCCTGATCTGCTGTACTAGACACACGGTACTGAACGGCCTCCTGATCCCGCTGATCTGCTGTACCAGACACACGGTTCTGAACGGCCTCCTGATCCCCCTGATCTGCTCTACCAGTCACACGGTACTGACGGGCCTCCTGATCCTCCTGAGCTGCTGTACCAGACACACGGTACTGAACGGCCTCCTGATCCTCCTGATCTGCTATACTAGACACACGGTACTGAACGGCCTCCTGATCCCTCTGATCTGCTGTACTAGACACACGGTACTGAACGGCCTCCTGATCTCCCTGATCTGTTGTAGCAGACATAACGGTACTGTACGGCCTCCTGATCACCCTGATCTGCTGTACCAGACACACGGTACTGAAGGTCCTCCTGAACCCCCTGATCTGCTGCACCAGACACACGGTACTGAACGGCCTCCTGATCCTCCTGATCTGCTGTACCAGACACACGGTACTGAACGGCCTCCTGATCCCCCTCATCTGCTGTACCAGACACACGGTACTGAACGGCCTCCTGATCCTCCTGATCTGCTGTACCAGACACACGGTACTGAAGGGGCTCCTGATCCCCCTGATCTGCTGTACCAGACACACGGTACTGAACGGCCTCCTGATCGCCCTGATCTGCTGTACCAGAAACACGGTACTGAACGGTCTCCTGTTCCCTCTGATCTGCTGTACTAGACACACGGTACTGAACGGCCTCCTGATTCCCCTGATCTGTTGTACCAGACATAACGGTACTGAACGGCCTCCTGATCCCCCTGATCTGCTGCACCAGACACACGGTACTGAACGGCCTCCTGATCCCCCTGATCTGTTGTACCAGACATAACGGTACTGAACGGCCTCCTGATCCCCTGATCTGCTGTACCAGACACACGGTACTGAAAGGCCTCCTGATCCCCCTGAGCTGCTGTACCAGACACACGGTACTGAACGGCCTCCTGATCCTCCTGATCTGCTGTACCAGAGACAAGGTATTGAACGGCCTCCTGATCCCCCTGATCTGCTGTGCCAGACACACGGTACTGAACGGCCTCCTGATCCCCCTGATCTGCTGTACCAGACACACGGTACTGAACGGCCTCCTGATCCTCCTGATCTGCTGTACCAGACACACGGTACTGAACGGCCTCCCGATCCCCCTGATCTGCTGTACCAGACAAACGGTACTGAACGGCCTCCTGTTCACCCTGATCTGCTGTACCAGACACACGGTACTGAACGGCCTCCTGACCCCCCTGATCTGCTGTACGAGACACACGGTACTGAACGGCCTCCTGATCCCGCTGATCTGCTGTACCAGACACACGGTTCTGAACGGCCTCCTGATCCCCCTGATCTGCTGTACCAGACACACGGTACTGAACGGCCTCCTGACCCCCTCATCTGCTGTGCCAGACACACGGTACTGAACGGCCTCCTGATCCCCCTCATCTGCTGTACTAGACACAAGATACTGAACGGCCTCCTGATCCTCCAGATCTGGTGTACCAGACACACGGTACTGAAGGGCCTCCTGATCCCCCTGATCTGCTGTACCAGACACACGGCACTGAAGGGGCTCCTGATCCCCCTGATCTGCTGTACCAGACACACGGTACTGAACGGCCTCCTGATCCTCCTGATCTGGTGTACCAGACACACGGTACGGAATGGCCTCCTGATCCCCCTGATCTGCTGTACCAGACACACGGCACTGAAGGGGCTCCTGATCCCCCTGATCTGCTGTACCAGACACACGGTACTGAACGGTCTCCTGACCCCCTCATCTGCTGTGCCAGACACACGGTACTGAACGGCCTCCTGATCCCCCTGATCTGCTGTACTAGACACACGGTACTGAACGGCCTCCTGATCCCCCTGATCTGCTGTACCAGACACACGGTACTGAACGGCCTCCTGTTCACCCTGATCTGCTGTACCAGACACACGGTACTGAACGGCCTCCCGATCCCCCTGATCTGCTGTGCCAGACACACGGTACTGAACGGCCTCCTGACCCCCTGATCTGCTGTACCAGACACACGGTACTGAACGGCCTCCTGATCCCCCTGATCTGCTGTACTAGACACACGGTACTGAACGGCCTCCTGATTCCCCTGATCTTCAGTACCAGACACACGGCACTGAAGGGGCTCCTGATCCCCCTGATCTGCTGTACCAGACACACGGTACTGAACGGCCTCCTGATCCCCCTGATCTGCTGTACCAGACACACGGTACTGAACGGCCTCCTGATCCTCCTGATCTGCTGTACTAGACACACGGTACTGAACGGCCTCCTGATCCCGCTGATCTGCTGTACCAGACACACGGTTCTGAACGGCCTCCTGATCCCCCTGATCTGCTCTACCAGTCACACGGTACTGACGGGCCTCCTGATCCTCCTGAGCTGCTGTACCAGACACACGGTACTGAACGGCCTCCTGATCCTCCTGATCTGCTATACTAGACACACGGTACTGAACGGCCTCCTGATCCCTCTGATCTGCTGTACTAGACACACGGTACTGAACGGCCTCCTGATCTCCATGATCTGTTGTACCAGACATAACGGTACTGTACGGCCTCCTGATCACCCTGATCTGCTGTACCAGACACACGGTACTGAAGGTCCTCCTGAACCCCCTGATCTGCTGCACCAGACACACGGTACTGAACGGCCTCCTGATCCTCCTGATCTGCTGTACCAGACACACGGTACTGAACGGCCTCCTGATCCCCCTCATCTGCTGTACCAGACACACGGTACTGAACGGCCTCCTGATCCTCCTGATCTGCTGTACCAGACACACGGTACTGAAGGGGCTCCTGATCCCACTGATCTGCTGTACCAGACACACGGTACTGAACGGCCTCCTGATCGCCCTGATCTGCTGTACCAGAAACACGGTACTGAACGGTCTCCTGTTCCCTCTGATCTGCTGTACTAGACACACGGTACTGAACGGCCTCCTGATCCCCCTGATCTGTTGTACCAGACATAACGGTACTGAACGGCCTCCTGATCCCCCTGATCTGCTGCACCAGACACACGGTACTGAACGGCCTCCTGATCCCCCTGATCTGTTGTACCAGACATAACGGTACTGAACGGCCTCCTGATCCCCTGATCTGCTGTACCAGACACACGGTACTGAAAGGCCTCCTGATCCCCCTGAGCTGCTGTACCAGACACACGGTACTGAACGGCCTCCTGATCCTCCTGATCTGCTGTACCAGAGACAAGGTATTGAACGGCCTCCTGATCCCCCTGATCTGCTGTACCAGACACACGGTACTGAACGGCCTCCTGATCCCCCTGATCTGCTGTACCAGACACACGGTACTGAACGGCCTCCTGATCCTCCTGATCTGCTGTACCAGACACACGGTACTGAACGGCCTCCCGATCCCCCTGATCTGCTGTACCAGACAAACGGTACTGAACGGCCTCCTGTTCACCCTGATCTGCTGTACCAGACACACGGTACTGAACGGCCTCCTGACCCCCCTGATCTGCTGTACTAGACACACGGTACTGAACGGCCTCCTGATCCCGCTGATCTGCTGTACCAGACACACGGTTCTGAACGGCCTCCACATCCCCCTGATCTGCTGTACCAGACACACGGTACTGAACGGCCTCCTGACCCCCTCATCTGCTGTGCCAGACACACGGTACTGAACGGCCTCCTGATCCCCCTCATCTGCTGTACTAGACACAAGATACTGAACGGCCTCCTGATCCTCCTGATCTGGTGTACCAGACACACGGTACTGAAGGGCCTCCTGATCCCCCTGATCTGCTGTACCAGACACACGTAACTGAACGGCCTCCTGATCCTCCTGATCTGCTGTACCAGACACACGGTACTGAACGGCCTCCTGACCCCCTGTGCTGCTGTACCAGACACACGGTACTGAACGGCCTCCTGATCCCCCTGATCTGCTGTACTAGACACACGGTACTGAACGGCCTCCTGATCCCCCTGATCTGCTGTACCAGACACACGGTACTGAACGGCCTCCTGTTCACCCTGATCTGCTGTACCAGACACACGGTACTGAACGGCCTCCCGATCCCCCTGATCTGCTGTGCCAGACACACGATACTGAACGGCCTCCTGACCCCCTGATCTGCTGTACCAGACACACGGTACTGAACGGCCTCCTGATCCCCCTGATCTGCTGTACTAGACACACGGTACTGAACGGCCTCCTGATTCCCCTGATCTTCAGTACCAGACACACGGCACTGAAGGGGCTCCTGATCCCCCTGATCTGCTGTACCAGACACAAGGTACGGAATGGCCTCCTGATCCCCCTGATCTGCTGCACCAGACACACGGTACTGAACGGCCTCCTGATCCTCCTGATCTGCTGTACCAGACACACGGTACTGAACGGCCTCCTGATCCCCCTGATCTGCTGTACCAGGCACACGGTACTGAACGGCCTCCTGATCCTCCTGATCTGCTGTACCAGACACACGGTACTGAAGGGGCTCCTGATCCCCCTGATCTGCTGTACCAGACACACGGTACTGAACGGCCTCCTGATCGCCCTGATCTGCTGTACCAGAAACACGGTACTGAACGGTCTCCTGTACCCTCTGATCTGCTGTACTAGACACACGGTACTGAACGGCCTCCTGATCCCCCTGATCTGTTGTACCAGACATAACGGTACTGAACGGCCTCCTGATCCCCCTGATCTGCTGCACCAGACACACGGTACTGAACGGCCTCCTGATCCCCCTGATCTGTTGTACCAGACATAACGGTACTGAACGGCCTCCTGATCCCCCTGATCTGCTGTACCAGACACACGGTACTGAACGGCCTCCTGATCCCCCTGATCTGCTGTACCAGACACACGGTACTGAAAGGCCTCCTGATCCCCCTGGGCTGCTGTACCAGACACACGGTACTGAACGGCCTCCTGATCCTGCTGATCTGCTGTACCAGAGACAAGGTATTGAACGGCCTCCTGATCCCCCTGATCTGCTGTACCAGACACACGGTACTGAACGGCCTCCTGATCCCCCTGATCTGCTGTACCAGACACACGGTACTGAACGGCCTCCTGATCCTCCTGATCTGCTGTACCAGACACACGGTACTGAACGGCCTCCTGATCCCCCTGATCTGCTGTACTAGACACACGGTACTGAACGGCCTCCTGATCCCGCTGATCTGCTGTACCAGACACACGGTTCTGAACGGCCTCCTGATCCCCCTGATCTGCTGTACCAGTCACACGGTACTGACGGGCCTCCTGATCCTCCTGAGCTGCTGTACCAGACACACGGTACTGAACGGCCTCCTGATCCTCCTGATCTGCTATACTAGACACACGGTACTGAACGGCCTCCTGATCCCTCTGATCTGCTGTACTAGACACACGGTACTGAACGGCCTCCTGAACTCCCTGATCTGTTGTACCAGACATAACGGTACTGTACGGCCTCCTGATCACCCTGATCTGCTGTACCAGACACACGGTACTGAAGGTCCTCCTGAACCCCCTGATCTGCTGCACCAGACACACGGTACTGAACGGCCTCCTGATCCTCCTGATCTGCTGTACCAGACACACGGTACTGAACGGCCTCCTGATGGCCCTCATCTGCTGTACCAGACACACGGTACTGAACGGCCTCCTGATCCCCCTGATCTGCTGTACCAGTCACACGGTACTGACGGGCCTCCTGATCCTCCTGAGCTGCTGTACCAGACACACGGTACTGAACGGCCTCCTGATCCTCCTGATCTGCTATACTAGACACACGGTACTGAACGGCCTCCTGATCCCTCTGATCTGCTGTACTAGACACACGGTACTGAACGGCCTCCTGATCTCCCTGATCTGTTGTACCAGACATAACGGTACTGTACGGCCTCCTGATCACCCTGATCTGCTGTACCAGACACACGGTACTGAAGGTCCTCCTGAACCCCCTGATCTGCTGCACCAGACACACGGTACTGAACGGCCTCCTGATCCTCCTGATCTGCTGTACCAGACACACGGTACTGAACGGCCTCCTGATGGCCCTCATCTGCTGTACCAGACACACGGTACTGAACGGCCTCCTGATCCTCCTGACCTGGTGTACCAGACACACGGTACTGAAGGGCCTCCTGATCCCCCTGATCTGCTGTACTAGACAGACGGTGCTGAACGGCCTCCTGATCCTCCTGATCTGCTGTACCAGACACACGGTACTGAAGGGGCTCCTGATCCCCCTGATCTGCTGTACCAGACACACGGTACTGAACGGCCTCCTGATCGCCCTGATCTGCTGTACCAGAAACACGGTACTGAACGGTCTCCTGTTCCCTCTGATCTGCTGTACTAGACACACGGTACTGAACGGCCTCCTGATCCCCCTGATCTGTTGTACCAGACATAACGGTACTGAACGGCCTCCTGATCCCCCTGAACTGCTGCACCAGACACACGGTACTGAACGGCCTCCTGATCCCCCTGATCTGTTGTACCAGACATAACGGTACTGAACGGCCTCCTGATCCCCTGATCTGCTGTACCAGACACACGGTACTGAAAGGCCTCCTGATCCCCCTGAGCTGCTGTACCAGACACACGGTACTGAACGGCCTCCTGATCCTCCTGATCTGCTGTACCAGAGACAAGGTATTGAACGGCCTCCTGATCCCCCTGATCTGCTGTACCAGACACACGGTACTGAACGGCCTCCTGATCCCCCTGATCTGCTGTACCAGACACACGGTACTGAACGGCCTCCTGATCCTCCTGATCTGCTGTACCAGACACACGGTACTGAACGGCCTCCCGATCCCCCTGATCTGCTGTACCAGACAAACGGTACTGAACGGCCTCCTGTTCACCCTGATCTGCTGTACCAGACACACGGTACTGAACGGCCTCCTGACCCCCCTGATCTGCTGTACTAGACACACGGTACTGAATGGCCTCCTGATCCCGCTGATCTGCTGTACCAGACACACGGTTCTGAACGGCCTCCTGATCCCCCTGATCTGCTGTACCAGACACACGGCACTGAACGGCCTCCTGACCCCCTCATCTGCTGTGCCTGACACACGGTACTGAACGGCCTCCTGATCCCCCTCATCTGCTGTACTAGACACAAGATACTGAACGGCCTCCTGATCCTCCTGATCTGGTGTACCAGACACACGGTACTGAAGGGCCTCCTGATCCCCCTGATCTGCTGTACCAGACACACGTAACTGAACGGCCTCCTGATCCTCCTGATCTGCTGTACCAGACACACGGTACTGAACGGCCTCCTGACCCCGTGTGCTGCTGTACCAGACACACGGTACTGAACGGCCTCCTGATCCCCCTGATCTGCTGTACTAGACACACGGTACTGAACGGCCTCCTGATCCCCCTGATCTGCTGTACCAGACACACGGTATTGAACGGCCTCCTGTTCACCCTGATCTGCTGTACCAGACACACGGTACTGAACGGCCTCCCGATCCCCCTGATCTGCTGTGCCAGACACAAGGTACTGAACAGCCTCCTGACCCCCTGATCTGCTGTACCAGACACACGGTACTGAACGGCCTCCTGATCCCCCTGATCTGCTGTACTAGACACACGGTACTGAACGGCCTCCTGATTCCCCTGATCTTCAGTACCAGACACACGGCACTGAAGGGGCTCCTGATCCCCCTGATCTGCTGTACCAGACACAAGGTACGGAATGGCCTCCTGATCCCCCTGATCTGCTGCACCAGACACACGGTACTGAACGGCCTCCTGATCCTCCTGATCTGCTGTACCAGACACACGGTACTGAACGGCCTCCTGATCCCCCTCATCTACTGTACCAGACACACGGTACTGAACGGCCTCCTGATCCCCCTGATCTGGTGTACCAGACACACGGTACTGAAGGGCCTCCTGATCCCCCTGATCTGCTGTACTAGACACACGGTGCTGAACGGCCTCCTGATCCTCCTGATCTGCTGTACCAGACACACGGCACTGAAGGGGCTCCTGATCCCCCTGATCTGCTGTACCAGACACACGGTACTGAACGGCCTCCTGATCGCCCTGATCTGCTGTACCAGAAACACGGTACTGAACGGTCTCCTGTTCCCTCTGATCTGCTGTACTAGACACACGGTACTGAACGGCCTCCTGATCCCCCTGATCTGTTGTACCAGACATAACGGTACTGAACGGCCTCCTGATCCCCCTGATCTGCTGCACCAGACACACGGTACTGAACGGCCTCCTGATCCCCCTGATCTGTTGTACCAGACATAACGGTACTGAACGGCCTCCTGATCCCCTGATCTGCTGTACCAGACACACGGTACTGAAAGGCCTCCTGATCCCCCTGAGCTGCTGTACCAGACACACGGTACTGAACGGCCTCCTGATCCTCCTGATCTGCTGTACCAGAGACAAGGTATTGAACGGCCTCCTGATCCCCCTGATCTGCTGTACCAGACACACGGTACTGAACGGCCTCCTGATCCCCCAGATCTGCTGTACCAGACACACGGTACTGAACGGCCTCCTGATTCTCCTGATCTGCTGTACCAGACACACGGTACTGAACGGCCTCCTGATCCCCCTGATCTGCTGTACCAGACACACGGTACTGAACGGCCTCCTGATCCCCCTGATCTGCTGTACTAGACACACGGTACTGAACGGCCTCCTGATCCCGCTGATCTGCTGTACCAGACACACGGTTCTGAACGGCCTCCTGATCCCCCTGATCTGCTGTACCAGACACACGGTACTGAACGGCCTCCTGACCCCCTGATCTGCTGTGCCAGACACACGGTACTGAACGGCCTCCTGATCCCCCTCATCTGCTGTACTAGACACAAGATACTGAACGGCCTCCTGATCCTCCTGATCTGGTGTATCAGACACAAGGTACTGAAGGGCCTCCTGATCCCCCTGATCTGCTGTACCAGACACACGTAACTGAACGGCCTCCTGATCCTCCTGATCTGCTGTACCAGACACACGGTACTGAACGGCCTCCTGATCCCCCTAATCTGCTGTACCAGACACACGGTACTGAACGGCCTCCTGTTCACCCTGATCTGCTGTACCAGACACACGGTACTGAACGGCCTCCCGATCCCCCTGATCTGCTGTACCAGACACACGGTACTGAACGGCCTCCTGACCCCCTGATCTGCTGTACCAGACACACGGTACTGAACGGCCTCCTGATCCCCCTGATCTGCTGTACTAGACACACGGTACTGAACGGCCTCCTGATCCCCCTGATCTTCAGTACCAGACACACGGCACTGAAGGGCCTCCTGATCCCCCTGATCTGCTGTACGAGACACAAGGTACTGGACAGCCTCCTGACCCCCCTGATCTGCTGTACCAGACACACGGTACTGGACGGCCTCCTGATCCCCCTGATCTGCTGTACCAGACACAAGGTACTGAACGGCCTCCTGATCCCCCTGATCTGCTGTACTAGACACACGGTACTGAACGGCCTCCTGATCACCCTGATCTGCTGTACCAGGCACACGGTACTGAAGGACCTCCTGATCCCCATGATCTGCTGCACCAGACACACGGTACTGAAAGTCCTCCTGATCCCCCTGATCTGCTGTACCAGGCACACGGTACTGAACGGCCTCCTGATCCTCCTGATCTGCTGTACCAGACACACGGTACTGAAGGGGCTCCTGATCCCCCTGATCTGCTGTACCAGACACACGGTACTGAACGGCGTCCTGATCGCCCTGATCTGCTGTACCAGAAACACGGTACTGAACGGTCTCCTGTTCCCTCTGATCTGCTGTACTAGACACACGGTACTGAACGGCCTCCTGATCCCCCTGATCTGTTGTACCAGACATAACGGTACTGAACGGCCTCCTGATCCCCCTGATCTGCTGCACCAGACACACGGTACTGAACGGCCTCCTGATCCCCCTGATCTGCTGTACCAGACACACGGTACTGAACGGCCTCCTGATCCCCCTGATCTGCTGTACCAGACACACGGTACTGAACGGCCTCCTGATCCCCCTGATCTGCTGTACTAGACACACGGTACTGAACGGCCTCCTGATCCCCCTGATCTTCAGTACCAGACACACGGCACTGAAGGGGCTCCTGATCCCCCTGATCTGCTGTACCAGACACACGGTACGGAATGGCCTCCTGATCCCCCTGATCTGCTGTACGAGACACAAGGTACTGGACAGCCTCCTGACCCCCCTGATCTGCTGTACCAGACACACGGTACTGGACGGCCTCCTTATCCCCCTGATCTGCTGTACCAGACACAAGGTACTGAACGGCCTCCTGATCCCCCTGATCTGCTGTACTAGACACACGGTACTGAACAGCCTCCTGATCACCCTGATCTGCTGTACCAGGCACACGGTACTGAAGGACCTCCTGATCCCCATGATCTGCTGCACCAGACACACGGTACTGAACGTCCTCCTGATCCCCCTGATCTGCTGTACCAGGCACACGGTACTGAACGGCCTCCTGATCCTCCTGATCTGCTGTACCAGACACACGGTACTGAAGGGGCTCCTGATCCCCCTGATCTGCTGTACCAGACACACGGTACTGAACGGCCTCCTGATCGCCCTGATCTGCTGTACTAGGAACACGGTACTGAACGGTCTCCTGTTCCCTCTGACCTGCTGTACTAGACACACGGTCCTGACGGCCTCCTGATCCCCCTGATCTGTTGTACCAGACATAACGGTACTGAACGGCCTCCTGATCCCCCTGATCTGCTGCACCAGACACACGGTACTGAACGGCCTCCTGATCCCCCTGATCTGTTGTACCAGACATAACGGTACTGAACGGCCTCCTGATCCCCCTGATCTGCTGTACCAGACACACGGTACTGAACGGCCTCCTGATCCCCCTGATCTGCTGTACCAGACACACGGTACTGAAAGGCCTCCTGATCCCCCTGAGCCGCTGTACCAGACACACGGTACTGAACGGCCTCCTGATCCTCCTGATCTGCTGTACCAGAGACAAGGTATTGAACGGCCTCCTGATCCCCCTGATCTGCTGCACCAGACACACGGTACTGAACGGCCTCCTGATCCCCCTGATCTGCTGTACCAGACACACGGTACTGAACGGCCTCCTGATCCTCCTGATCTGCTGTACCAGACACACGGTACTGAACGGCCTCCTGATCCCCCTGATCTGCTGTACTAGACACACGGTACTGAACGGCCTCCTGATCCCGCTGATCTGCTGTACCAGACACACGGTTCTGAACGGCCTCCTGATCCCCCTGATCTGCTGTACCAGTCACACGGTACTGACGGGCCTCCTGATCCTCCTGAGCTGCTGTACCAGACACACGGTACTGAACGGCCTCCTGATCCTCCTGATTAGCTATACTAGACACACGGTACTGAACGGCCTCCTGCTCCCCCTGATCTGCTGTACCAGACACAAGGTACTGAACGGCCTCCTGATCCTCCTGATCTGCTATGCCAGACACACGGTACTGAACGACCTCCTGCTCCCCCTGATCTGCTGTACCAGACACACGGTACTGAACGGCCTCCTGATCCCGCTGATTGCTGTACCAGACACAAGATACTGAACGGCCTCCTGATCCACCTGATCTGCTGTACTAGACACACGGTACTGAACGGCCTCCTGATCGCCCTGATCTGCTGTACCAGACACACGGTACTGAACGGCCTCCTGATCCCTCTGATCTGCTGTATTAGACACACGGCACTGAACGGCCTCCTGATCCCCCTGATCTGCTGTACCAGAAACACGGTACTGAAGGGCCTCCTGATCCCCCTGATCTGCTGCACCAGACACACGGTACTGAACGGCCTCCTGATCCCCCTGATCTGCTGTAACAGACACACAGTACTGAACGGCCTCCTGATCCCCCTCATCTGCTGTACCAGGCACACGGTACTGAACGGCCTCCTGATCCTCCTGATCTGCTGTACCAGACACACGGTACTGAACGGCCTCCTGATCCCCCTGATCTGCTGTACCAGACACACGGTACTGAACGGCCTCCTGATCCCCCTGATCTGCTGTACCAGACACACGGTACTGAACGGCCTCCTGATCCTCCTGATCTGCTGTACCAGACACACGGTACTGAACGGCCTCCTGATCCCCCTGATCTGCTGTACTAGACACACGGTACTGAACGGCCTCCTGATCCCGCTGATCTGCTGTACCAGACACACGGTTCTGAACGGCCTCCTGATCCCCCTGATCTGCTGTACCAGTCACACGGTACTGACGGGCCTCCTGATCCTCCTGAGCTGCTGTACCAGACACACGGTACTGAACGGCCTCCTGATCCTCCTGATCTGCTATACTAGACACACGGTACTGAACGGCCTCCTGATCCCTCTGATCTGCTGTACTAGACACACGGTACTGAACGGCCTCCTGATCTCCCTGATCTGTTGTACCAGACATAACGGTACTGTACGGCCTCCTGATCACCCTGATCTGCTGTACCAGACACACGGTACTGAAGGTCCTCCTGAACCCCCTGATCTGCTGCACCAGACACACGGTACTGAACGGCCTCCTGATCCTCCTGATCTGCTGTACCAGACACACGGTACTGAACGGCCTCCTGATGGCCCTCATCTGCTGTACCAGACACACGGTACTGAACGGCCTCCTGATCCTCCTGACCTGGTGTACCAGACACACGGTACTGAAGGGCCTCCTGATCCCCCTGATCTGCTGTACTAGACAGACGGTGCTGAACGGCCTCCTGATCCTCCTGATCTGCTGTACCAGACACACGGTACTGAAGGGGCTCCTGATCCCCCTGATCTGCTGTACCAGACACACGGTACTGAACGGCCTCCTGATCCTCCTGATCTGCTGTACCAGAGACAAGGTATTGAACGGCCTCCTGATCCCCCTGATCTGCTGTACCAGACACACGGTACTGAACGGCCTCCTGATCCCCCTGATCTGCTGTACCAGACACACGGTACTGAACGGCCTCCTGATCCTCCTGATCTGCTGTACCAGACACACGGTACTGAACGGCCTCCTGATCCCCCTGATCTGCTGTACTAGACACACGGTACTGAACGGCCTCCTGATCCCGCTGATCTGCTGTACCAGACACACGGTTCTGAACGGCCTCCTGATCCCCCTGATCTGCTGTACCAGTCACACGGTACTGACGGGCCTCCTGATCCTCCTGAGCTGCTGTACCAGACACACGGTACTGAACGGCCTCCTGATCCTCCTGATTAGCTATACTAGACACACGGTACTGAACGGCCTCCTGCTCCCCCTGATCTGCTGTACCAGACACAAGGTACTGAACGGCCTCCTGATCCTCCTGATCTGCTATGCCAGACACACGGTACTGAACGACCTCCTGCTCCCCCTGATCTGCTGTACCAGACACACGGTACTGAACGGCCTCCTGATCCCGCTGATTGCTGTACCAGACACAAGATACTGAACGGCCTCCTGATCCACCTGATCTGCTGTACTAGACACACGGTACTGAACGGCCTCCTGATCGCCCTGATCTGCTGTACCAGACACACGGTACTGAACGGCCTCCTGATCCCTCTGATCTGCTGTATTAGACACACGGCACTGAACGGCCTCCTGATCCCCCTGATCTGCTGTACCAGAAACACGGTACTGAAGGGCCTCCTGATCCCCCTGATCTGCTGCACCAGACACACGGTACTGAACGGCCTCCTGATCCCCCTGATCTGCTGTAACAGACACACAGTACTGAACGGCCTCCTGATCCCCCTCATCTGCTGTACCAGGCACACGGTACTGAACGGCCTCCTGATCCTCCTGATCTGCTGTACCAGACATACGGTACTGAACGGCCTCCTGATCCCCCTGATCTGCTGTACCAGACACACGGTACTGAACGGCCTCCTGATCCTCCTGATCTGCTGTACCAGACACACGGTACTGAACGGCCTCCTGATCCCCCTGATCTGCTGTACTAGACACACGGTACTGAACGGCCTCCTGATCCCGCTGATCTGCTGTACCAGACACACGGTTCTGAACGGCCTCCTGATCCCCCTGATCTGCTGTACCAGTCACACGGTACTGACGGGCCTCCTGATCCTCCTGAGCTGCTGTACTAGACACACGGTACTGAACGGCCTCCTGATCCCTCTGATCTGCTGTACTAGACACACTGTACTGAACGGCCTCCTGATCTCCCTGATCTGTTGTACCAGACATAACGGTACTGTACGGCCTCCTGATCACCCTGATCTGCTGTACCAGACACACGGTACTGAAGGTCCTCCTGAACCCCCTGATCTGCTGCACCAGACACACGGTACTGAACGGCCTCCTGATCCTCCTGATCTGCTGTACCAGACACACGGTACTGAACGGCCTCCTGATGGCCCTCATCTGCTGTACCAGACACACGGTACTGAACGGCCTCCTGATCCTCCTGACCTGGTGTACCAGACACACGGTACTGAAGGGCCTCCTGATCCCCCTGATCTGCTGTACTAGACAGACGGTGCTGAACGGCCTCCTGATCCTCCTGATCTGCTGTACCAGACACACGGTACTGAAGGGGCTCCTGATCCCCCTGATCTGCTGTACCAGACACACGGTACTGAACGGCCTCCTGATCGCCCTGATCTGCTGTACCAGAAACACGGTACTGAACGGTCTCCTGTTCCCTCTGATCTGCTGTACTAGACACACGGTACTGAACGGCCTCCTGATCCCCCTGATCTGTTGTACCAGACATAACGGTACTGAATGGCCTCCTGATCCCCCTGATCTGCTGCACCAGACACACGGTACTGAACGGCCTCCTGATCCCCCTGATCTGTTGTACCAGACATAACGGTACTGAACGGCCTCCTGATCCCCTGATCTGCTGTACCAGACACACGGTACTGAAAGGCCTCCTGATCCCCCTGAGCTGCTGTACCAGACACACGGTACTGAACGGCCTCCTGATCCTCCTGATCTGCTGTACCAGAGACAAGGTATTGAACGGCCTCCTGATCCCCCTGATCTGCTGTACCAGACACACGGTACTGAACGGCCTCCTGATCCCCCTGATCTGCTGTACCAGACACACGGTACTGAACGGCCTCCTGATCCTCCTGATCTGCTGTACCAGACACACGGTACTGAACGGCCTCCCGATCCTCCTGACCTGGTGTACCAGACACACGGTACTGAAGGTCCTCCTGATCCCCCTGATCTGCTGTACTAGACAGACGGTGCTGAACGGCCTCCTGATCCTCCTGATCTGCTGTACCAGACACACGGTACTGAAGGGGCTCCTGATCCCCCTGATCTGCTGTACCAGACACACGGTACTGAACGGCCTCCTGATCGCCCTGATCTGCTGTACCAGAAACACGGTACTGAACGGTCTCCTGTTCCCTCTGATCTGCTGTACTAGACACACGGTACTGAACGGCCTCCTGATCCCCCTGATCTGTTGTACCAGACATAACGGTACTGAATGGCCTCCTGATCCCCCTGATCTGCTGCACCAGACACACGGTACTGAACGGCCTCCTGATCCCCCTGATCTGTTGTACCAGACATAACGGTACTGAACGGCCTCCTGATCCCCTGATCTGCTGTACCAGACACACGGTACTGAAAGGCCTCCTGATCCCCCTGAGCTGCTGTACCAGACACACGGTACTGAACGGCCTCCTGATCCTCCTGATCTGCTGTACCAGAGACAAGGTATTGAACGGCCTCCTGATCCCCCTGATCTGCTGTACCAGACACACGGTACTGAACGGCCTCCTGATCCCCCTGATCTGCTGTACCAGACACACGGTACTGAACGGCCTCCTGATCCTCCTGATCTGCTGTACCAGACACACGGTACTGAACGGCCTCCCGATCCCCCTGATCTGCTGTACCAGACAAACGGTACTGAACGGCCTCCTGTTCACCCTGATCTGCTGTACCAGACACACGGTACTGAACGGCCTCCTGACCCCCCTGATCTGCTGTACTAGACACACGGAACTGAACGGCCTCCTGATCCCGCTGATCTGCTGTACCAGACACACGGTTCTGAACGGCCTCCTGATCCCCCTGATCTGCTGTACCAGACACACGGTACTGAACGGCCTCCTGACCCCCTCATCTGCTGTGCCTGACACACGGTACTGAACGGCCTCCTGATCCCCCTCATCTGCTGTACTAGACACAAGATACTGAACGGCCTCCTGATCCTCCTGATCTGGTGTACCAGACACACGGTACTGAAGGGCCTCCTGACCCCCTGTGCTGCTGTACCAGACACACGGTACTGAACGGCCTCCTGATCCCCCTGATCTGCTGTACTAGACACACGGTACTGAACGGCCTCCTGATCCCCCTGATCTGCTGTACCAGACACACGGTACTGAACGGCCTCCTGTTCACCCTGATCTGCTGTACCAGACACACGGTACTGAACGGCCTCCCGATCCCCCTGATCTGCTGTGCCAGACACACGGTACTGAACGGCCTCCTGACCCCCTGATCTGCTGTACCAGACACACGGTACTGAACGGCCTCATGATCCCCCTGATCTGCTGTACTAGACACACGGTACTGAACGGCCTCCTGATTCCCCTGTTCTTCAGTACCAGACACACGGCACTGAAGGGGCTCCTGATCCCCCTGATCTGCTGTACCAGACACAAGGTACGGAATGGCCTCCTGATTCCCCTGATCTGCTGCACCAGACACACGGTACTGAACGGCCTCCTGATCCTCCTGATCTGCTGTACCAGACACACGGTACTGAACGGCCTCCTGATCCCCCTCATCTGCTGTACCAGACACACGGTACTGAACGGCCTCCTGATCCCCCTGATCTGGTGTACCAGACACACGGTACTGAAGGGCCTCCTGATCCCCCTGATCTGCTGTACTAGACACACGGTGCTGAACGGCCTCCTGATCCTCCTGATCTGCTGTACCAGACACACGGCACTGAAGGGGCTCCTGATCCACCTGATCTGCTGTACCAGACACACGGTACTGAACGGCCTCCTGATCGCCCTGATCTGCTGTACCAGAAACACGGTACTGAACGGTCTCCTGTTCCCTCTGATCTGCTGTACTAGACACACGGTACTGAACGGCCTCCTGATCCCCCTGATCTGTTGTACCAGACATAACGGTACTGAACGGCCTCCTGATCCCCCTGATCTGCTGCACCAGACACACGGTACTGAACGGCCTCCTGATCCCCCTGATCTGTTGTACCAGACATAACGGTACTGAACGGCCTCCTGATCCCCTGATCTGCTGTACCAGACACACGGTACTGAAAGGCCTCCTGATCCCCCTGAGCTGCTGTACCAGACACACGGTACTGAACGGCCTCCTGATCCTCCTGATCTGCTGTACCAGAGACAAGGTATTGAACGGCCTCCTGATCCCCCTGATCTGCTGTACCAGACACACGGTACTGAACGGCCTCCTGATCCCCCTGATCTGCTGTACCAGACACACGGTACTGAACGGCCTCCTGATTCTCCTGATCTGCTGTACCAGACACACGGTACTGAACGGCCTCCTGATCCCCCTGATCTGCTGTACCAGACACACGGTACTGAACGGCCTCCTGATCCCCCTGATCTGCTGTACTAGACACACGGTACTGAACGGCCTCCTGATCCCGCTGATCTGCTGTACCAGACACACGGTTCTGAACGGCCTCCTGATCCCCCTGATCTGCTGTACCAGACACACGGTACTGAACGGCCTCCTGACCCCCTGATCTGCTGTGCCAGACACACGGTACTGAACGGCCTCCTGATCCCCCTCATCTGCTGTACTAGACACAAGATGCTGAACGGCCTCCTGATCCTCCTGATCTGGTGTATCAGACACAAGGTACTGAAGGGCCTCCTGATCCCCCTGATCTGCTGTACCAGACACACGTAACTGAACGGCCTCCTGATCCTCCTGATCTGCTGTACCAGACACACGGTACAGAACGGCCTCCTGATCCCCCTGATCTGCTGTACCAGACACACGGTACTGAACGGCCTCCTGTTCACCCTGATCTGCTGTACCAGACACACGGTACTGAACGGCCTCCCGATCCCCCTGATCTGCTGTACCAGACACACGGTACTGAACGGCCTCCTGACCCCCTGATCTGCTGTACCAGACACACGGTACTGAACGGCCTCCTGATCCCCCTGATCTGCTGTACTAGACACACGGTACTGAACGGCCTCCTGATCCCCCTGATCTTCAGTACCAGACACACGGCACTGAAGGGGCTCCTGATCCCCCTGATCTGCTGTACCAGACACACGGTACGGAATGGCCTCCTGATCCCGCTGATCTGCTGTACGAGACACAAGGTACTGGACAGCCTCCTGACCCCCCTGATCTGCTGTACCAGACACACGGTACTGGACGGCCTCCTGATCCCCCTGATCTGCTGTACCAGACACAAGGTACTGAACGGCCTCCTGATCCCCCTGATCTGCTGTACTAGACACACGGTACTGAACGGCCTCCTGATCACCCTGATCTGCTGTACCAGGCACACGGTACTGAAGGACCTCCTGATCCCCATGATCTGCTGCACCAGACACACGGTACTGAACGTCCTCCTGATCCCCCTGATCTGCTGCACCAGGCACACGGTACTGAACGGCCTCCTGATCCTCCTGATCTGCTGTACCAGACACACGGTACTGAAGGGGCTCCTGATCCCCCTGATCTGCTGTACCAGATACACGGTACTGAACGGCCTCCTGATCGCCCTGATCTGCTGTACTAGAAACACGGTACTGAACGGTCTCCTGTTCCCTCTGATCTGCTGTACTAGACACACGGTACTGAACGGCCTCCTGATCCCCCTGATCTGTTGTACCAGACATAACGGTACTGAACGGCCTCCTGATCCCCCAGATCTGCTGCACCAGACACACGGTACTGAACGGCCTCCTGATCCCCCTGATCTGTTGTACCAGACATAACGGTACTGAACGGCCTCCTGATCCCCCTGATCTGCTGTACCAGACACACGGTACTGAACGGCCTCCTGATCCCCCTGATCTGCTGTACCAGACACACGGTACTGAAAGGCCTCCTGATCCCCCTGAGCCGCTGTACCAGACACACGGTACTGAACGGCCTCCTGATCCTCCTGATCTGCTGTACCAGAGACAAGGTATTGAACGGCCTCCTGATCCCCCTGATCTGCTGTACCAGACACACGGTACTGAACGGCCTCCTGATCCCCCTGATCTGCTGTACCAGACACACGGTACTGAACGGCCTCCTGATCCTCCTGATCTGCTGTACCAGACACACGGTACTGAACGGCCTCCTGATCCCCCTGATCTGCTGTACTAGACACACGGTACTGAACGGCCTCCTGATCCCGCTGATCTGCTGTACCAGACACACGGTTCTGAACGGCCTCCTGATCCCCCTGATCTGCTGTACCAGTCACACGGTACTGACGGGCCTCCTGATCCTCCTGAGCTGCTGTACCAGACACACGGTACTGAACGGCCTCCTGATCCTCCTGATTTGCTATACTAGACACACGGTACTGAACGGCCTCCTGCTCTCCCTGATCTGCTGTACCAGACACAAGGTACTGAACGGCCTCCTGATCCTCCTGATCTGCTATGCCAGACACACGGTACTGAACGACCTCCTGCTCCCCCTGATCTGCTGTACCAGACACACGGTACTGAACGGCCTCCTGATCCCGCTGATTGCTGTACCAGACACAAGATACTGAACGGCCTCCTGATCCCCCTGATCTGCTGTACTAGACACACGGTACTGAACGGCCTCCTGATCGCCCTGATCTGCTGTACCAGACACACGGTACTGAACGGCCTCCTGATCCCTCTGATCTGCTGTATTAGACACACGGCACTGAACGGCCTCCTGATCCCCTTGATCTGCTGTACCAGAAACACGGTACTGAAGGGCCTCCTGATCCCCCTGATCTGCTGCACCAGACACACGGTACTGAACGGCCTCCTGATCCCCCTGATCTGCTGTAACAGACACACAGTACTGAACGGCCTCCTGATCCCCCTCATCTGCTGTACCAGGCACACGGTACTGAACGGCCTCCTGATCCTCCTGATCTGCTGTACCAGACACACGGTACTGAACGGCCTCCTGATCCTCCTGATCTGGTGTACCAGACACACGGTACTGAAGGGCCTCCTGATCCCCCTGATCTGCTGTACTAGACACACGGTGCTGAACGGCCTCCTGATCCTCCTGATCTGCTGTACCAGACACACGGTACTGAACGGCCTCCTGATCCCCCTGATTTGCTGTACCAGACACACGGTACTGAACGGCCTCCTGTTCACCCTGATCTGTTGTACTAGACACACGGTACTGAACGGCCTCCCGATCCCCCTGATCTGCTGTACCAGACACAATGTACCGAACGGCCTCCTGATTCCCCTGATCTGCTGTACCAGACACACGGTGCTGAACGGCCTCCTAATCCCACTGATCTGTTGTACCAGACACACGGTACTGAACGGCCTCCTGATCCCGCTGATCTGCTGTACCAGACACACGGTACTGAACGGCCTCCTGATCCTCCTGATCTGCTGTACCAGACACACGGTACGGAACGGCCTCCTGATCCCCCTGATCTGCTGTACGAGACACAAGGTACTGGACAGCCTCCTGATCCCCCTGATCTGCTGTACCAGACACAAGGTACTGATCGGCCTCCTGATCCCCCTGATCTGCTGTACCAGACACAAGGTACTGGACGGCCTCCTGATCGCGCTGATCTGCTGTACCAGACACACGGTACTGGACGGCCTCCTGATCCCCCTGATCTGCTGTACCAGACACAAGGTACTGAACGGCCTCCTGATCCCCCTCATCTGCTGTACCAGGCACACGGTACTGAACGGCCTCCTGATCCTCCTGATCTGCTGTACTAGACACACGGTACTGAACGGCCTCCTGATCCCTCTGATCTGCTGTACTAGACACACGGTACTGAACGGCCTCCTGATCCCCCTGATCTGTTGTACCAGACATAACGGTACTGTACGGCCTCCTGATCACCCTGATCTGCTGTACCAGACACACGGTACTGAAGGTCCTCCTGATCCCCCTGATCTGCTGCACCAGACACACGGTACTGAACGGCCTCCTGATCCTCCTGATCTGCTGTACCAGACACACGGTACTGAACGGCCTCCTGATCCCCCTCATCTGCTGTACCAGACACACGGTACTGAACGGCCTCCTGATCCTCCTGATCTGGTGTACCAGACACACGGTACTGAAGGGCCTCCTGATCCCCCTGATCTGCTGTACTAGACACACGGTGCTGAACGGCCTCCTGATCCTCCTGATCTGCTGTACCAGACACACGGTACTGAACGGCCTCCTGATCCCCCTGATTTGCTGTACCAGACAAACGGTACTGAACGGCCTCCTGTTCACCCTGATCTGTTGTACTAGACACACGGTACTGAACGGCCTCCCGATCCCCCTGAGCTGCTGTACCAGACACAATGTACTGAACGGCCTCCTGATCCCGCTGATCTGCTGTACCAGAGACACGGTACTGAACGGCCTCCTGATCCCCTGATCTGCTGTACCAGAGACACGGTACTGAACGGCCTCCTAATCCCACTGATCTGTTGTACCAGACACACTGTACTGAACGGCCTCCTGATCCCCCTGATCTGCTGTACCAGACACACGGTACGGAACGGCCTCCTGATCCCTATGATCTGCTGTACGAGACACAAGGTACTGGACAGCCTCCTGATCCCCCTGATCTGCTGTACCAGGCACACGGTACTGATCGGCCTCCTGATCCCCCTGATCTGCTGTACCAGACACAAGGTACTGGACGGCCTCCTGATCGCCCTGATCTGCTGTACCAGACACACGGTACTGGACGGCCTCCTGATCCCCCTGATCTGCTGTACCAGACACAAGGTACTGAACGGCCTCCTGATCCCCCTGATCTGCTGTACGAGACACACGGTACTGAAGGTCCTCCTGATCCCCCTGATCTGCTGCACCAGACACACGGTACTGAACGGCCTCCTGATCCCCCTGATCTGCTGTACCAGACACAAGATACTGAACGGCCTCCTGATCCACCTGATCTGCTGTACTAGACACACGGTACTGAACGGCCTCCTGATCGCCCTGATCTGCTGTACCAGACACACGGTACTGAACGGCCTCCTGATCCCTCTGGTCTGCTGTACTAGACACACGACACTGAACGGCCTCCTGATCCCCCTGATCTGCTGTACCAGAAACACGGTACTGAAGAGCCTCCTGATCCCCCTGATCTGCTGCACCAGACACACGGTACTGAACGGCCTCCTGATCCCCCTGATCTGCTGTAACAGACACACAGTACTGAACGGCCTCCTGATCCCCCTCATCTGCTGTACCAGGCACACGGTACTGAACGGCCTCCTGATCCTCCTGATCTGCTGTACCAGACACACGGTACTGAACGGCCTCCTGATCCTCCTGATCTGGTGTACCAGACACACGGTACTGAAGGGCCTCCTGATCCCCCTGATCTGCTGTACTAGACACACGGTGCTGAACGGCCTCCTGATCCTCCTGATCTGCTGTACCAGACACACGGTACTGAACGGCCTCCTGATCCCCCTGATTTGCTGTACCAGACACACGGTACTGAACGGCCTCCTGTTCACCCTGATCTGTTGTACTAGACACACGGTACTGAACGGCCTCCCGATCCCCCTGATCTGCTGTACCAGACACAATGTACCGAACGGCCTCCTGATCCCCCTGATCTGCTGTACCGGACACACGGTACTGAACGGTCTCCTGACCCCCTGATCTGCTGTACGAGACACAAGGTACTGGACAGCCTCCTGATCCCCCTGATCTGCTGTACCAGACACAAGGTACTGATCGGCCTCCTGATCCCCCTGATCTGCTGTACGAGACACAAGGTACTGGACGGCCTCCTGATCGCCCTGATCTGCTGTACCAGACACACGGTACTGGACGGCCTCCTGATCCCCCTGATCTGCTGTACTAGACACACGGTACTGAACGGCCTCCTGATCCCTCTGATCTGCTGTACTAGACACACGGTACTGAACGGCCTCCTGTTCCCCTGATCTGTTGTACCAGACATAACGGTACTGTACGGCCTCCTGATCACCCTGATCTGCTGTACCAGACACACGGTACTGAAGGTCCTCCTGATCCCCCTGATCTGCTGCACCAGACACACGGTACTGAACGGCCTCCTGATCCTCCTGATCTACTGTACCAGACACACGGTACTGAACGGCCTCCTGATCCCCCTCATCTGCTGTACCAGACACACGGTACTGAACGGCCTCCTGATCCTCCTGATCTGGTGTACCAGACACACGGTACTGAAGGGCCTCCTGATCCCCCTGATCTGCTGTACTAGACACACGGTGCTGAACGGCCTCCTGATCCTCCTGATCTGCTGTACCAGACACACGGTACTGAACGGCCTCCTGATCCCCCTGATTTGCTGTACCAGACAAACGGTACTGAACGGCCTCCTGTTCACCCTGATCTGTTGTACTAGACACACGGTACTGAACGGCCTCCCGATCCCCCTGATCTGCTGTACCAAACACAATGTACTGAACGGCCTCCTGATCCCGCTGATCTGCTGTACCAGAGACACGATACTGAACGGCCTCCTGACCCCCTGATCTGCTGTACCAGAGACACGGTACTGAACGGCCTCCTAATCCCACTGATCTGTTGTACCAGACACACTGTACTGAACGGCCTCCTGATCCCCCTTATCTGCTGTACCAGACACACGGTACGGAACGGCCTCCTGATCCCCCTGATCTGCTGTACGAGACACAAGGTACTGGACAGCCTCCTGATCCCCCTGATCTGCTGTACCAGGCACACGGTACTGATCGGCCTCCTGATCCCCCTGATCTGCTGTACCAGACACAAGGTACTGGACGGCCTCCTGATCGCCCTGATCTGCTGTACCAGACACACGGTACTGGACGGCCTCCTGATCCCCCTGATCTGCTGTACCAGACACAAGGTACTGAACGGCCTCCTGATCCCCCTGATCTGCTGTACCAGACACACGGTACTGAAGGTCCTCCTGATCCCCCTGATCTGCTGCACCAGACACACGGTACTGAACGGCCTCCTGATCCTCCTGATCTGCTGTACCAGACACACGGTACTAAACGGCCTCCTGATCCCCCTCATCTGCTGTACCAGACACACGGTACTGAACGGCCTCCTGATCCTCCTGATCTGGTGTACCAGACACAACGGTACTGTACGGCCTCCTGATCACCCTGATCTGCTGTACCAGACACACGGTACTGAAGGTCCTCCTGATCCCCCTGAGCTGCTGTACCAGACACACGGTACTGAACGGCCTCCTGATCCTCCTGATCTGATGTACCAGAGACAAGGTATTGAACGGCCTCCTGATCCCCCTGATCTGCTGTACCAGACACACGGTACTGAACGGCCTCCTGATCCTCCTGATCTGCTGTACCAGACACACGGTACTGAACGGCCTCCTGATCCCCTTGATCTGCTGTACCAGACACACGGTTCTGAACGGCTTCCTGATCCCCCTGATCTGCTGTACCAGACACACGGTAATGAAGGGCCTCCTGATCCCCCTGAGCTGCTGTACCAGACACACGGTACTGAACGGCCTCCTGATCCTCCTGATCTGTTGTACCAGAGACAAGGTATTGAACGGCCTCCTGATCCCCCTGATCTGCTGTACCAGACATACGGTACTGAACGGCCTCGTGATCCTCCTGATCTGCTGTACCAGACACACGGTACTGAACGGCCTCCTGAACCCCCTGATCTGCTGTACTAGACACACGGTACTGAACGGCCTCCTGATCCCCCTGATCTGCTGTACCAGACACACGGTACTGAACGGCCTCCTGATCCTCCTGATCTGCTGTACCAGACACACGGTACTGAACGGCCTCCTGAACCCCCTGATCTGCTGCACTAGACACACGGTACTGAACGGCCTCCTGATCCCGCTGATCTGCTGTACCAGACACACGGTACTGAACGGCCTACTGACCAACCTGAGCTGCTGTACCAGACACGCGGTACCGAACGGCCTCCTGATCCTCCTGATCTGCTGTACCAGACACACGGCACTGAACGGCCTCCTGATCCCCCTGATGTGCTGTACCAGACACACGGTACTGAACGGCCTCCTGATCCCCCTGATCTGCTGTACCAGGCACACGGTACTGAACGGCCTCAGATCCTCCTGATCTGCCGTACCAGACACACGGTACTGAACGGCCTCCTGATCCCCCTGATCTGCTGTACCAGACACAATGTACTGAACCGCCTCCTGATCCTCCTGATCTGCTGCACCAGACACACGGTACTGAACAGCCTCCTGTTCCTCCTGATCTGCTGTACTAGGCACAATGTACTGAACGGCCTCCTGATCCTCCTGATCTGCTGCACCAGACACACGGTACTGAACAGCCTCCTGATCCTCCTGATCTGCTGTACCAGTCACACGGTACTGAACGGCCTCCTGATCCCCCTGATCTGCTGTACCAGACACACGGTACTGAACGGCCTCCTGATCCCCCTGAACTGCTGTACCAGAAACACGGTACTGAACGGCTTCGTGATCGCCCTGGTCTGCTGTACTATACACACGGTACCGAACGGCCTCCTGATCTCCCTGATCTGCTGTACCAGACACACGGTACTGAACGGCCTCCTTTTCCCCCTGATCTGCTATAACAGACTCTAGGCACTGAACGGCCTCCTGATCTGCTGTACCAGAGACAAGGTATTGAACGGCCTCCTGATCCCCCTGATCTGCTGTACTAGACACACGGTACTGAACGGCCTCCTGATCTCCCTGATCTGCTGTACTAGACAGACGGTACTGAACGGCCTCCTGATCCCGCTAATCTGCTGTACCAGACACACGGTACTGAACGGCCTCCTGACCACCCTGATCTGCTGTATCAGACACACGGTACCGAACGGCCTCCTGATCCCCCTGAGCTGCTGTACCAGTCACACGGTACTGATCGGCCTCCTGATCCCCCTGATCTGCTGTACCAGACACACGGTACTGAACGGCCTCCTGATCCCCCTGATCTGCTGTACCAGACACACGGTACTGAACGGCCTCCTGATGCCCCTGATCTGCTGTACTAGACACACGGTACTGAACCGCCTCCTGATCACCCTGATCTGCTGTTCCAGACACACGGTACTGAACGGCCTCCTGATCCCCTGATCTGCTGTACCAGACACACGGTACAGAACGGCCTCCTGATCCCTCTGATCTTCTGTACCAGACCCACGGTACTGAAGGGGCTCCTGATCCCCCTGATCTGCTATACCAGACACACGGTACTGAACGGCCTCCTGATCCCCTGATCTGCTGTACCAGACACACGGTACAGAACGGCCTCCTGATCCCTCTGATCTTCTGTACCAGACCCACGGTACTGAAGGGGCTCCTGATCCCCCTGATCTGCTATACCAGACACACGGTTCTGAACGGCTTCCTGATCCCCCTGATCTGCTGTACCAGACACACGGTAATGAAGGGCCTCCTGATCCCCCTGAGCTGCTGTACCAGACACACGGTACTGAACGGCCTCCTGATCCTCCTGATCTGTTGTACCAGAGACAAGGTATTGAACGGCCTCCTGATCCCCCTGATCTGCTGTACCAGACATACGGTACTGAACGGCCTCGTGATCCTCCTGATCTCCTGTACCAGACACACGGTACTGAACGGCCTCCTGAACCCCCTGATCTGCTGTACTAGACACACGGTACTGAACGGCCTCCTGATCCCCCTGATCTGCTGTACCAGACACACGGTACTGAACGGCCTCCTGATCCTCCTGATCTGCTGTACCAGACACACGGTACTGAACGGCCTCCTGAACCCCCTGATCTGCTGCAATAGACACACGGTACTGAACGGCCTCCTGATCCCGCTGATCTGCTGTACCAGACACACGGTACTGAACGGCCTACTGACCAACCTGAGCTGCTGTACCAGATACACGGTACTGAAAGGCCTCCTTATCCTCCAGATCTGCTGTACCAGACACGCGGTACCGAACGGCCTCCTGATCCTCCTGATCTGCTGTACCAGACACACGGCACTGAACGGCCTCCTGATCCCCCTGATGTGCTGTACCAGACACACGGTACTGAACGGCCTCCTGATCCCCCTGATCTGCTGTACCAGGCACACGGTACTGAACGGCCTCAGATCCTCCTGATCTGCTGTACCAGACACACGGTACTGAACGGCCTCCTGATCCCCCTGATCTGCTGTACCAGACACAATGTACTGAACCGCCTCCTGATCCTCCTGATCTGCTGCACCAGACACACGGTACTGAACAGCCTCCTGTTCCTCCTGATCTGCTGTACTAGGCACAATGTACTGAACGGCCTCCTGATCCTCCTGATCTGCTGCACCAGACACACGGTACTGAACAGCCTCCTGATCCTCCTGATCTGCTGTACCAGACACACGGTACTGAACGGCCTCCTGATCCCCCTGATCTGCTGTACCAGACACACGGTACTGAACGGCCTCCTGATCCCCCTGATCTGCTGTACCAGAAACACGGTACTGAACGGCTTCGTGATCGCCCTGGTCTGCTGTACTATACACACGGTACCGAACGGCCTCCTGATCTCCCTGATCTGCTGTACCAGACACACGGTACTGAACGGCCTCCTTTTCCCCCTGATCTGCTATAACAGACTCTAGGTACTGAACGGCCTCCTGATCTGCTGTACCAGAGACAAGGTATTGAACGGCCTCCTGATCCCCCTGATCTGCTGTACTAGACACACGGTACTGAACGGCCTCCTGATCTCCCTGATCTGCTGTACTAGACAGACGGTACTGAACGGCCTCCTGATCCCGCTGATCTGCTGTACCAGACACACGGTACTGAACGGCCTCCTGACCACCCTGATCTCTGTATCAGACACACGGTACCGAACGGCCTCCTGATCCCCCTGAGCTGCTGTACCAGTCACACGGTACTGATCGGCCTCCTGATCCCCCTGATCTGCTGTACCAGACACACGGTACTGAACGGCCTCCTGATCCCCCTGATCTGCTGTACCAGACACACGGTACTGAACGGCCTCCTGATGCCCCTGAATTGCTGTACTAGACACACGGTACTGAACGGCCTCCTGATCACCCTGATCTGCTGTTCCAGACACACGGTACTGAACGGCCTCCTGATCCCCTGATCTGCTGTACCAGACACACGGTACAGAACGGCCTCCTGATCCCTCTGATCTTCTGTACCAGACCCACGGTACTGAAGGGGCTCCTGATCCCCCTGATCTGCTATACCAGACACACGGTACTGAACGGCCTCCTGATCCCCCTGATCTGCTATACCAGACAAACGGCACTGAACGGCCTCCTGCTCCCCCTGATCTGCTGTACTAGACACACGGTACTGAACGGCCTCCTGATCCCCCTGATCTGCGATACCAGACACACGGTACTGAACGGCCTCCTGATCCCCCTGATCTGCTGTACCAGACACACGGTACTGAACGGCCTCCTGATCCCCTTCATCTGCTGTACCAGACACACGGTTCTGAACGGTTTCCTGATCCCCCTGATCTGCTGTACCAGACACACGGTAATGAAGGGCCTCCTGATCCCCCTGAGCTGCTGTACCAGACACACGGTACTGAACGGCCTCCTGATCCTCCTGATCTGTTGTACCAGAGACAAGGTATTGAACGGCCTCCTGATCCCCCTGATCTGCTGTACCAGACATACGGTACTGAACGGCCTCCTGATCCTCCTGATCTGCTGTACCAGACACACGGTACTGAACGGCCTCCTGAACCCCCTGATCTGCTGTACTAGACACACGGTACTGAACGGCCTCCTGATCCCCCTGATCTGCTGTACCAGACACACGGTACTGAACGGCCTCCTGATCCTCCTGATCTGCTGTACCAGACACACGGTACTGAACGGCCTCCTGAACACCCTGATCTGCTGCACTAGACACACGGTACTGAACGGCCTCCTGATCCCGCTGATCTGCTGTACCAGACACACCGTACTGAACGGCCTACTGACCAACCTGAGCTGCTGTACCAGATACACGGTACTGAAAGGCCTCCTTATCCTCCAGATCTGCTGTACCAGACACGCGGTACCGAACGGCCTCCTGATCCTCCTGATCTGCTGTACCAGACACACGGCATTGAACGGCCTCCTGATCCCCCTGATGTGCTGTACCAGACACACGGTACTGAACTGCCTCCTGATCCCCCTGATCTGCTGTACCAGGCACACGGTACTGAACGGCCTCAGATCCTCCTGATCTGCTGAACCAGACACACGGTACTGAACGGCCTCCTGATCCCCCTGATCTGCTGTACCAGACACAATGTACTGAACCGCCTCCTGATCCTCCTGATCTGCTGCACCAGACACACGGTACTGAACAGCCTCCTGTTCCTCCTGATCTGCTGTACTAGGCACAATGTACTGAACGGCCTCCTGATCCTCCTGATCTGCTGCACCAGACACACGGTACTGAACAGCCTCCTGATCCTCCTGATCTGCTGTACCAGACACACGGTACTGAACGGCCTCCTGATCCCCCTGATCTGCTGTACCAGACACACGGTACTGAACGGCCTCCTGATCCCCCTGATCTGCTGTACCAGAAACACGGTACTGAACGGCTTCGTGATCGCCCTGGTCTGCTGTACTATACACACGGTACCGAACGGCCTCCTGATCTCCCTGATCTGCTGTACCAGACACACGGTACTGAACGGCCTCCTTTTCCCCCTGATCTGCTATAACACACTCTAGGTACTGAACGGCCTCCTGATCTGCTGTACCAGAGACAAGGTATTGAACGGCCTCCTGATCCCCCTGATCTGCTGTACTAGACACACGGTACTGAACGGCCTCCTGATCTCCCTGATCTGCTGTACTAGACAGACGGTACTGAACGGCCTCCTGATCCCGCTGATCTGCTGTACCAGACACACGGTACTGAACGGCCTCCTGACCACCCTGATCTGCTGTATCAGACACACGGTACCGAACGGCCTCCTGATCCCCCTGAGCTGCTGTACCAGTCACACGGTACTGGTCGGCCTCCTGATCCCCCTGATCTGCTGTACCAGACACACGGTACTGAACGGCCTCCTGATGCCCCTGATCTGCTGTACTAGACACACGGTACTGAACGGCCTCCTGATCACCCTGATCTGCTGTTCCAGACACACGGTACTGAACGGCCTCCTGATCCCCTGATCTGCTGTACCAGACACACGGTACAGAACGGCCTCCTGATCCCTCTGATCTTCTGTACCAGACCCACGGTACTGAAGGGGCTCCTGATCCCCCTGATCTGCTATACCAGACACACGGTACTGAACGGCCTCCTGATCCCCCTGATCTGCTATACCAGACAAACGGCACTGAACGGCCTCCTGCTCCCCCTGATCTGCTGTACTAGACACACGGTACTGAACGGCCTCCTGATCCCCCTGATCTGCGATACCAGACACACGGTACTGAACGGCCTCCTGATCCCCCTGATCTGCTGTACCAGACACACGGTGCTGAAGGGCCTCCTGATCCCCCTGATCTGCTGCACCAGACACACTGTACTGAAAGGCCTCCTGATCCCCCTGAGCTGCTGTACCAGACACACGGTACTGAACGGCCTCCTGATCCCCCTGATCTGTTGTACCAGACATAACGGTACTGAACGGCCTCCTGATCCCCCTGATCTGCTGTACCAGACACACGGTACTGAACGGCCTCCTGATCCTCTTGATCTGCTGTACCAGACACACGGTACTGAACGGCCTCCTGATCCCCCTGATCTGCTGTACCCGACACACGGTACTGAACGGCCTCCTGATCCCCCTGATCTGCTGTACCAGATACACGGTACTGAACGGCCTCCTGATCCCCCTGATCTGCTGTACCAGACACACGGTACTGAACGGCCTCCTGATGCCCCTGATCTGCTGTACTAGACACACGGTACTGAACGGCCTCCTGATCACCCTGATCTGCTGTTCCAGACACACGGTACTGAACGGCCTCCTGATCCCCCTGATCTGCTGTACTAGACACACGGTACTGAACGGCCTCCTGATCCCACTGATCTGCAGTACCAGACACACGGTACTGAACGGCCTCCTGATCCCCTGATCTGCTGTACCAGACCTACGGTACTGAAGGGGCTCCTGATCCCCCTGATCTGCTGTACCAGACACACGGTACTGAACGTCCTCCTGATCCCCTTGATCTGCTGTACCAGGCACACGGTACTGTACGGCCTCCTGATCCCCCTGATCTGCTGTACCAGACACACGGTACTGAAAGGCCTCCTGATCCCCCTGAGCTGCTGTACCAGACGCACGGTACTGAACGGCCTCCTCATCCTCCTGATCTGCTGTACCAGAGACAAGGTATTGAACGGCCTCCTGATCCCCCTGATCTGCTGTACCAGACACACGGTACTGAACGGCCTCCTGATCCTCCTGATCTGCTGTACCAGACACACGGCACTGAACGGCCTCCTGATCCCCCTGATCTGCTGTACCAGACACACGGTACTGAACGGCCTCCTGATCCCCCTGATCTGCTGTACCAGACACAATGCACTGAACGGCCTCCTGATCCCCCTGATCTGCTGTACCAGAAACACGGTACTGAACGGCTTCGTGATCGCCCTGGTCTGCTGTACTAGACACACGGTACCGAACGGCCTCCTGATCCCCCTGATCTGCTGTACCAGCCACACGGTACTGAACGGCCTCCTGATCCCCTGATCTGCTGTACCAGACACACGGTACTGAACGGCCTCCTGATCCCTCTGATCTTCTGTACCAGACCCATGGTACTGAAGGGGCTCCTGATCCCCCTGATCTGCTGTACCAGACACACGGTACTGAACGTCCTCCTGATCCTCTTGATCTGCTGTACCAGGCACACGGTACTGAACGGCCTCCTGATCCTCCTGATCTGCTGTACCAGACACACGGTACTGAACGGCCTCCTGATCCCCCTGATCTGCTGTACCAGACACACGGTACTGAAAGGCCTCCTGATCCCCCTGAGCTGCTGTACCAGACACACGGTACTGAACGGCCTCCTGATCCTCCTGATCTGCTGTACCAGACACACGGTACTGAACGGCCTCCTGATCCTCCTGATCTGCTGTACCAGACACACGGTACTGAACGGCCTCCTGATCCCCCTGATCTGCTGTACCAGACACACGGTACTAAACGGCTTCCTGATCCCCCTGATCTGCTGTACCAGACACAATGCACTGAACGGCCTCCTGATCCCCCTGATCTGCTGTACCAGAAACACGGTACTGAACGGCTTCGTGATCGCCCTGGTCTGCTGTACTAGACACACGGTACCGAACGGCCTCCTGATCCCCCTGATCTGCTGTACCAGACACACGGTACAGAACGGCCTCCTGATCCCTCTGATCTTCTTTACCAGACCCACGGTACTGAAGGGGCTCCTGATCCCCCTGATCTGCTATACCAGACACACGGTACTGAACGGCCTCCTGATCCCCTGATCTGCTGTACCAGACACACGGTACAGAACGGCCTCCTGATCCCTCTGATCTTCTGTACCAGACCCACGGTACTGAAGGGGCTCCTGATCCCCCTGATCTGCTATACCAGACACACGGTTCTGAACGGCTTCCTGATCCCCCTGATCTGCTGTACCAGACACACGGTATTGAAGGGCCTCCTGATCCCCCTGAGCTGCTGTACCAGACACACGGTACTGAACGGCCTCCTGATCCTCCTGATCTGTTGTACCAGAGACAAGGTATTGAACGGCCTCCTGATCCCCCTGATCTGCTGTACCAGACATACGGTACTGAACGGCCTCGTGATCCTCCTGATCTGCTGTACCAGACACACGGTACTGAACGGCCTCCTGAACCCCCTGATCTGCTGTACTAGACACACGGTACTGAACGGCCTCCTGATCCCCCTGATCTGCTGTACCAGACACACGGTACTGAACGGCCTCCTGATCCTCCTGATCTGCTGTACCAGACACACGGTACTGAACGGCCTCCTGAACCCCCTGATCTGCTGCACTAGACACACGGTACTGAACGGCCTCCTGATCCCGCTGATCTGCTGTACCAGACACACGGTACTGAACGGCCTACTGACCAACCTGAGCTGCTGTACCAGATACACGGTACTGAAAGGCCTCCTTATCCTCCAGATCTGCTGTACCAGACACGCGGTACCGAACGGCCTCCTGATCCTCCTGATCTGCTGTACCAGACACACGGCACTGAACGGCCTCCTGATCCCCCTGATGTGCTGTACCAGACACACGGTACTGACCGGCCTCCTGATCCCCCTGATCTGCTGTACCAGGCACACGGTACTGAACTGCCTCAGATCCTCCTGATCTGCTGTACCAGACACACGGTACTGAACGGCCTCCTGATCCCCCTGATCTGCTGTACCAGACACAATGTACTGAACCGCCTCCTGATCCTCCTGATCTGCTGCACCAGACACACGGTACTGAACAGCCTCCTGTTCCTCCTGATCTGCTGTACTAGGCACAATGTACTGAACGGCCTCCTGATCCTCCTGATCTGCTGCACCAGACACACGGTACTGAACAGCCTCCTGATCCTCCTGATCTGCTGTACCAGACACACGGTACTGAACGGCCTCCTGATCCCCCTGATCTGCTGTACCAGACACACGGTACTGAACGGCCTCCTGATCCCCTTGATCTGCTGTACCAGAAACACGGTACTGAACGGCTTCGTGATCGCCCTGGTCTGCTGTACTATACACACGGTACCGAACGGCCTCCTGATCTCCCTGATCTGCTGTACCAGACACACGGTACTGAACGGCCTCCTTTTCCCCCTGATCTGCTATAACAGACTCTAGGTACTGAACGGCCTCCTGATCTGCTGTACCAGAGACAAGGTATTGAACGGCCTCCTGATCCCCCTGATCTGCTGTACATGACACACGGTACTGAACGGCCTCCTGATCTCCCTGATCTGCTGTACTAGACAGACGGTACTGAACGGCCTCCTGATCCCTCTGATCTTCTGTACCAGACCCACGGTACTGAAGGGGCTCCTGATCCCCCTGATCTGCTATACCAGACACACGGTACTGAACGGCCTCCTGATCCCCCTGATCTGCTATACCAGACAAACGGCACTGAACGACCTCCTGCTCCCCCTGATCTGCTGTACTAGACACACGGTACTGAACGGCCTCCTGATCCCCCTGATCTGCGATACCAGACACACGGTACTGAACGGCCTCCTGATCCCCCTGATCTGCTGTACCAGACACACGGTGCTGAAGGGCCTCCTGATCCCCCTGATCTGCTGCACCAGACACACTGTACTGAAAGGCCTCCTGATCCCCCTGAGCTGCTGTACCAGACACACGGTACTGAACGGCCTCCTGATCCCCCTGATCTGTTGTACCAGACAGAACGGTACTGAACGGCCTCCTGATCCCCCTGATCTGCTGTACCAGACACACGGTACTGAACGGCCTCCTGATCCTCCTGATCTGCTGTACCAGACACACGGTACTGAACGGCCTCCTGATCCCCCTGATCTGCTGTACCCGACACACGGTACTGAACGGCCGCCTGATCCCCCTGATCTGCTGTACCAGACACACGGTACTGAACGGCCTCCTGATGCCCCTGATCTGCTGTACTAGACACACGGTACTGAACGGCCTACTGATCACCCTGATCTGCTGTTCCAGACACACGGTACTGAACGGCCTCCTGATCCCCCTGATCTGCTGTACTAGACACACGGTACTGAACGGCCTCCTGATCCCACTGATCTGCTGTACCAGACACACGGTACTGAACGGCCTCCTGATCCCCTGATCTGCTGTACCAGACCTACGGTACTGAAGGGGCTCCTGATCCCCCTGATCTGCTGTACCAGACACACGGTACTGAACGTCCTCCTGATCCCCTTGATCTGCTGTACCAGGCACACGGTACTGTACGGCCTCCTGATCCCCCTGATCTGCTGTACCAGACACACGGTACTGAAAGGCCTCCTGATCCCCCTGAGCTGCTGTACCAGACACACGGTACTGAACGGCCTCCTCATCCTCCTGATCTGCTGTACCAGAGACAAGGTATTGAACGGCCTCCTGATCCCCCTGATCTGCTGTACCAGACACACGGTACTGAACGGCATCCTGATCCTCCTGATCTGCTGTACCAGACACACGGCACTGAACGGCCTCCTGATCCCCCTGATCTGCTGTACCAGACACACGGTACTGAACGGCCTCCTGATCCCCCTGATCTGCTGTACCAGACACAATGCACTGAACGGCCTCCTGATCCCCCTGATCTGCTGTACCAGAAACACGGTACTGAACGGCTTCGTGATCGCCCTGGTCTGCTGTACTAGACACACGGTACCGAACGGCCTCCTGATCCCCCTGATCTGCTGTACCAGCCACACGGTACTGAACGGCCTCCTGATCCCCTGATCTGCTGTACCAGACACACGGTACTGAACGGCCTCCTGATCCCCTGATCTGCTGTACCAGACCCATGGTACTGAAGGGGCTCCTGATCCCCCTGATCTGCTGTACCAGACACACGGTACTGAACGTCCTCCTGATCCTCTTGATCTGCTGTACCAGGCACACGGTACTGAACGGCCTCCTGATCCTCCTGATCTGCTGTACCAGACACACGGTACTGAACCGCCTCCTGATCCCCCTGATCTGCTGTACCAGACACACGGTACTGAAAGGCCTCCTGATCCCCCTGATCTGCTGTACCAGGCACACGGTACTGAACGGCCTCCTGATCCTCCTGAGCTGCTGTACTAGACACACGGTACTGAACGGCCTCCTGATCCCCTGATCTGCTGTACCAGACACACGGTACTGAACGGCCTCCTGATCCCCCTGATCTGCTGTACCAGACACACGGTACCGAACGGCCTCCTGATCCCCCTGATCTGCTGTACCAGCCACACGGTACTGAACGGCCTCCTGATCCCCTGATCTGCTGTACCAGACACACGGTACTGAACGGCCTCCTGATCCCTCTGATCTTCTGTACCAGACCCATGGTACTGAAGGGGCTCCTGATCCCCCTGATCTGCTGTACCAGACACACGGTACTGAACGTCCTCCTGATCCTCTTGATCTGCTGTACCAGGCACACGGTACTGAACGGCCTCCTGATCCTCCTGATCTGCTGTACCAGACACACGGTACTGAACGGCCTCCTGATCCCCCTGATCTGCTGTACCAGACACACGGTACTGAAAGGCCTCCTGATCCCCCTGAGCTGCTGTACCAGACACACGGTACTGAACGGCCTCCTGATCCTCCTGATCTGCTGTACCAGACACACGGTAATGAACGGCCTCCTGATCCCCCTGATCTGCTGTACCAGACACACGGTACTAAACGGCCTCCTGATCCCCCTGATCTGCTGTACCAGACACAATGCACTGAACGGCCTCCTGATCCCCCTGATCTGCTGTACCAGAAACACGGTACTGAACGGCTTCGTGATCGCCCTGGTCTGCTGTACTAGACACACGGTACCGAACGGCCTCCTGATCCCCCTGATCTGCTGTACCAGACACACGGTACAGAACGGCCTCCTGATCCCCCTGATCTGCTGTACCAGACACACGGTACTGAACGGCCTCCTGATCCCTCTGATCTTCTGTACCAGACCCACGGTACTGAAGGGGCTCCTGATCCCCCTGATCTGCTATACCAGACACACGGTACTGAACGGCCTCCTGATCCCCTGATCTGCTGTACCAGACACACGGTACAGAACGGCCTCCTGATCCCTCTGATCTTCTGTACCAGACCCACGGTACTGAAGGGGCTCCTGATCCCCCTGATCTGCTATACCAGACACACGGCTCTGAACGGCTTCCTGATCCCCCTGATCTGCTGTACCAGACACACGGTAATGAAGGGCCTCCTGATCCCCCTGAGCTGCTGTACCAGACACACGGTACTGAACGGCCTCCTGATCCTCCTGATCTGTTGTACCACAGACAAGGTATTGAACGGCCTCCTGATCCCCCTGATCTGCTGCACCAGACATACGGTACTGAACGGCCTCGTGATCCTCCTGATCTGCTGTACCAGACACACGGTACTGAACGACCTCCTGAACCCCCTGATCTGCTGTACTAGACACACGGTACTGAACGGCCTCCTGATCCCCCTGATCTGCTGTACCAGACACACGGTACTGAACGGCCTCCTGATCCTCCTGATCTGCTGTACCAGACACACGGTACTGAACGGCCTCCTGAACCCCCTGATTTGCTGCACTAGACACACGGTACTGAACGGCCTCCTGATCCCGCTGATCTGCTGTACCAGACACACCGTACTGATCGGCCTACTGACCAACCTGAGCTGCTGTACCAGATACACGGTACTGAAAGGCCTCCTTATCCTCCAGATCTGCTGTACCAGACACGCGGTACCGAACGGCCTCCTGATCCTCCTGATCTGCTGTACCAGACACACGGCACTGAACGGCCTCCTGATCCCCCTGATGTGCTGTACCAGACACACGGTACTGAACGGCCTCCTGATCCCCCTGATCTGCTGTACCAGGCACACGGTACTGAACGGCCTCAGATCCTCCTGATTTGCTGTACCAGACACACGGTACTGAACGGCCTCCTGATCCCCCTGATCTGCTGTACCAGACACAATGTACTGAACCGCCTCCTGATCCTCCTGATCTGCTGCACCAGACACACGGTACTGAACAGCCTCCTGTTCCTCCTGATCTGCTGTACTAGGCACAATGTACTGAACGGCCTCCTGATCCTCCTGATCTGCTGCACCAGACACACGGTACTGAACAGCCTCCTGATCCTCTTGATCTGCTGTACCAGACACACGGTACTGAACGGCCTCCTGATCCCCCTGATCTGCTGTACCAGACACACGGTACTGAACGGCCTCCTGATCCCCCTGATCTGCTGTACCAGAAACACGGTACTGAACGGCTTCGTGATCGCCCTGGTCTGCTGTACTATACACACGGTACCGAACGGCCTCCTGATCTCCCTGATCTGCTGTACCAGACACACGGTACTGAACGGCCTCCTTTTCCCCCTGATCTGCTATAACAGACTCTAGGTACTTGGATTTCGGCGGCAGCGGTGCGCAGGGGCCTTCTTGGAGGTGAGTAGTGAATTTAAAACCACTTACCTTTGCAGGAGCAGCCCTTTGGATTTCGGCGGCAGCGGTGCGCAGAGGCCTTCTGGGAGGTGAGTAGTTAGTTTAAAAACCTTACCTTTACAGGAGCAGCCCATTGGATTTCGGCGGCAGCGGTGCGCAGGGGCCTTCTTGGAGGTGAGTAGTGAATTTAAAACCACTTACCTTTGCAGGAGCAGCCCTTTGGATTTCGGCGGCAGCGGTGCGTAGGGGCCTTCTGGGAGGTGAGTCGTTAGTTTAAAAACCTTACCTTTACAGGAGCAGCCCATTGGATTTCGGCGACAGCGGTGCGCAGGGGCCTTCTTGGAGGTGAGTAGTGAATTTAAAACCACTTACCTTTGCAGGAGCAGCCCTTTGGATTTCGGCGGCAGCGGTGCGCAGGGGCCTTCTGGGAGGTGAGTAGTTAGTTTAAAAACCTTACCTTTACAGGAGCAGCCCATTGGATTTCGGCGGCAGCGGTGCGCAGGGGCCTTCTTGGAGGTGAGTAGTGAATTTAAAACCACTTACCTTTGCAGGAGCAGCCCTTTGGATTTCGGCGGCAGCGGTGCGCAGGGGCCTTCTGGGAGGTGAGTAGTTAGTTTAAAAACCTTACCTTTACAGGAGCAGCCCATTGGATTTCGGCGGCAGCGGTGCGCAGGGGCCTTCTTGGAGGTGAGTAGTGAATTTAAAACCACTTACCTTTGCAGGAGCAGCCCTTTGGATTTCGGCGGCAGCGGTGCGCAGGGGCCTTCTGGGAGGTGAGTAGTTAGTTTAAAAACCTTACCTTTACAGGAGCAGCCCATTGGATTTCGGCGGCAGCGGTGCGCAGGGGCCTTCTTGGAGGTGAGTAGTGAATTTAAAACCACTTACCTTTGCAGGAGCAGCCCTTTGGATTTCGGCGGCAGCGGTGCGCAGGGGCCTTCTGGGAGGTGAGTAGTTAGTTTAAAAACCTTACCTTTACAGGAGCAGCCCATTGGATTTCGGCGGCAGCGGTGCGCAGGGGCCTTCTTGGAGGTGAGTAGTGAATTTAAAACCACTTACCTTTGCAGGAGCAGCCCTTTGGATTTCGGCGGCAGCGGTGCGCAGGGGCCTTCTGGGAGGTGAGTAGTTAGTTTAAAAACCTTACCTTTACAGGAGCAGCCCATTGGATTTCGGCGGCAGCGGTGCGCAGGGGCCTTCTGGGAGGTGAGTAGTTAGTTTAAAAACCTTACCTTTACAGGAGCAGCCCATTGGATTTCGGCGGCAGCGGTGCGCAGGGGCCTTCTTGGAGGTGAGTAGTGAATTTAAAACCACTTACCTTTGCAGGAGCAGCCCTTTGGATTTCGGCGGCAGCGGTGCGCAGGGGCCTTCTGGGAGGTGAGTAGTTAGTTTAAAAACCTTACCTTTACAGGAGCAGCCCATTGGATTTCGGCGGCAGCGGTGCGCAGGGGCCTTCTTGGAGGTGAGTAGTGAATTTAAAACCACTTACCTTTGCAGGAGCAGCCCTTTGGATTTCGGCGGCAGCGGTGCGCAGGGGCCTTCTGGGAGGTGAGTAGTTAGTTTAAAAACCTTACCTTTACAGGAGCAGCCCATTGGATTTCGGCGGCAGCGGTGCGCAGGGGCCTTCTTGGAGGTGAGTAGTGAATTTAAAACCACTTACCTTTGCAGGAGCAGCCCTTTGGATTTCGGCGGCAGCGGTGCGCAGGGGCCTTCTGGGAGGTGAGTAGTTAGTTTAAAAACCTTACCTTTACAGGAGCAGCCCATTGGATTTCGGCGACAGCGGTGCGCAGGGGCCTTCTTGGAGGTGAGTAGTGAATTTAAAACCACTTACCTTTGCAGGAGCAGCCCTTTGGATTTCGGCGGCAGCGGTGCGCAGGGGCCTTCTGGGAGGTGAGTAGTTAGTTTAAAAACCTTACCTTTACAGGAGCAGCCCATTGGATTTCGGCGGCAGCGGTGCGCAGGGGCCTTCTTGGAGGTGAGTAGTGAATTTAAAACCACTTACCTTTGCAGGAGCAGCCCTTTGGATTTCGGCGGCAGCGGTGCGCAGGGGCCTTCTGGGAGGTGAGTAGTTAGTTTAAAAACCTTACCTTTACAGGAGCAGCCCATTGGATTTCGGCGGCAGCGGTGCGCAGGGGCCTTCTGGGAGGTGAGTAGTTAGTTTAAAAACCTTACCTTTACAGGAGCAGCCCATTGGATTTCGGCGGCAGCGGTGCGCAGGGGCCTTCTTGGAGGTGAGTAGTGAATTTAAAACCACTTACCTTTGCAGGAGCAGCCCTTTGGATTTCGGCGGCAGCGGTGCGCAGGGGCCTTCTGGGAGGTGAGTAGTTAGTTTAAAAACCTTACCTTTACAGGAGCAGCCCATTGGATTTCGGCGGCAGCGGTGCGCAGGGGCCTTCTTGGAGGTGAGTAGTGAATTTAAAACCACTTACCTTTGCAGGAGCAGCCCTTTGGATTTCGGCGGCAGCGGTGCGCAGGGGCCTTCTGGGAGGTGAGTAGTTAGTTTAAAAACCTTACCTTTACAGGAGCAGCCCATTGGATTTCGGCGGCAGCGGTGCGCAGGGGCCTTCTTGGAGGTGAGTAGTAAATTTAAAACCACTTACCTTTGCAGGAGCAGCCCTTTGGATTTCGGCGGCAGCGGTGCGCAGGGGCCTTCTGGGAGGTGAGTAGTTAGTTTAAAAACCTTACCTTTACAGGAGCAGCCCATTGGATTTCGGCGGCAGCGGTGTGCAGGGGCCTTCTTGGAGGTGAGTAGTGAATTTAAAACCACTTACCTTTGCAGGAGCAGCCCTTTGGATTTCGGCGGCAGCGGTGCGCAGGGGCCTTCTGGGAGGTGAGTAGTTAGTTTAAAAACCTTACCTTTACAGGAGCAGCCCATTGGATTTCGGCGGCAGCGGTGCGCAGGGGCCTTCTTGGAGGTGAGTAGTGAATTTAAAACCACTTACCTTTGCAGGAGCAGCCCTTTGGATTTCGGCGGCAGCGGTGCGCAGGGGCCTTCTGGGAGGTGAGTAGTTAGTTTAAAAACCTTACCTTTACAGGAGCAGCCCATTGGATTTCGGCGGCAGCGGTGCGCAGGGGCCTTCTTGGAGGTGAGTAGTGAATTTAAAACCACTTACCTTTGCAGGAGCAGCCCTTTGGATTTCGGCGGCAGCGGTGCGCAGGGGCCTTCTGGGAGGTGAGTAGTTAGTTTAAAAACCTTACCTTTACAGGAGCAGCCCATTGGATTTCGGCGGCAGCGGTGCGCAGGGGCCTTCTTGGAGGTGAGTAGTGAATTTAAAACCACTTACCTTTGCAGGAGCAGCCCTTTGGATTTCGGCGGCAGCGGTGCGCAGGGGCCTTCTGGGAGGTGAGTAGTTAGTTTAAAAACCTTACCTTTACAGGAGCAGCCCATTGGATTTCGGCGGCAGCGGTGCGCAGGGGCCTTCTTGGAGGTGAGTAGTGAATTTAAAACCACTTACCTTTGCAGGAGCAGCCCTTTGGATTTCGGCGGCAGCGGTGCGCAGGGGCCTTCTGGGAGGTGAGTAGTTAGTTTAAAAACCTTACCTTTACAGGAGCAGCCCATTGGATTTCGGCGGCAGCGGTGCGCAGGGGCCTTCTTGGAGGTGAGTAGTGAATTTAAAACCACTTACCTTTGCAGGAGCAGCCCTTTGGATTTCGGCGGCAGCGGTGCGCAGGGGCCTTCTGGGAGGTGAGTAGTTAGTTTAAAAACCTTACCTTTACAGGAGCAGCCCATTGGATTTCGGCGGCAGCGGTGCGCAGGGGCCTTCTTGGAGGTGAGTAGTGAATTTAAAACCACTTACCTTTGCAGGAGCAGCCCTTTGGATTTCGGCGGCAGCGGTGCGCAGGGGCCTTCTGGGAGGTGAGTAGTTAGTTTAAAAACCTTACCTTTACAGGAGCAGCCCATTGGATTTCGGCGGCAGCGGTGCGCAGGGGCCTTCTTGGAGGTGAGTAGTGAATTTAAAACCACTTACCTTTGCAGGAGCAGCCCTTTGGATTTCGGCGGCAGCGGTGCGCAGGGGCCTTCTGGGAGGTGAGTAGTTAGTTTAAAAACCTTACCTTTACAGGAGCAGCCCATTGGATTTCGGCGGCAGCGGTGCGCAGGGGCCTTCTTGGAGGTGAGTAGTGAATTTAAAACCACTTACCTTTGCAGGAGCAGCCCTTTGGATTTCGGCGGCAGCGGTGCGCAGGGGCCTTCTGGGAGGTGAGTAGTTAGTTTAAAAACCTTACCTTTACAGGAGCAGCCCATTGGATTTCGGCGGCAGCGGTGCGCAGGGGCCTTCTGGGAGGTGAGTAGTTAGTTTAAAAACCTTACCTTTACAGGAGCAGCCCATTGGATTTCGGCGGCAGCGGTGCGCAGGGGCCTTCTTGGAGGTGAGTAGTGAATTTAAAACCACTTACCTTTGCAGGAGCAGCCCTTTGGATTTCGGCGGCAGCGGTGCGCAGGGGCCTTCTGGGAGGTGAGTAGTTAGTTTAAAAACCTTACCTTTACAGGAGCAGCCCATTGGATTTCGGCGGCAGCGGTGCGCAGGGGCCTTCTGGGAGGTGAGTAGTTAGTTTAAAAACCTTACCTTTACAGGAGCAGCCCATTGGATTTCGGCGGCAGCGGTGCGCAGGGGCCTTCTTGGAGGTGAGTAGTGAATTTAAAACCACTTACCTTTGCAGGAGCAGCCCTTTGGATTTCGGCGGCAGCGGTGCGCAGGGGCCTTCTGGGAGGTGAGTAGTTAGTTTAAAAACCTTACCTTTACAGGAGCAGCCCATTGGATTTCGGCGGCAGCGGTGCGCAGGGGCCTTCTTGGAGGTGAGTAGTGAATTTAAAACCACTTACCTTTGCAGGAGCAGCCCTTTGGATTTCGGCGGCAGCGGTGCGCAGGGGCCTTCTGGGAGGTGAGTAGTTAGTTTAAAAACCTTACCTTTACAGGAGCAGCCCATTGGATTTCGGCGGCAGCGGTGCGCAGGGGCCTTCTTGGAGGTGAGTAGTGAATTTAAAACCACTTACCTTTGCAGGAGCAGCCCTTTGGATTTCGGCGGCAGCGGTGCGCAGGGGCCTTCTGGGAGGTGAGTAGTTAGTTTAAAAACCTTACCTTTACAGGAGCAGCCCATTGGATTTCGGCGGCAGCGGTGCGCAGGGGCCTTCTGGGAGGTGAGTAGTTAGTTTAAAAACCTTACCTTTACAGGAGCAGCCCATTGGATTTCGGCGGCAGCGGTGCGCAGGGGCCTTCTTGGAGGTGAGTAGTGAATTTAAAACCACTTACCTTTGCAGGAGCAGCCCTTTGGATTTCGGCGGCAGCGGTGCGCAGGGGCCTTCTGGGAGGTGAGTAGTTAGTTTAAAAACCTTACCTTTACAGGAGCAGCCCATTGGATTTCGGCGGCAGCGGTGCGCAGGGGCCTTCTTGGAGGTGAGTAGTGAATTTAAAACCACTTACCTTTGCAGGAGCAGCCCTTTGGATTTCGGCGGCAGCGGTGCGCAGGGGCCTTCTGGGAGGTGAGTAGTTAGTTTAAAAACCTTACCTTTACAGGAGCAGCCCATTGGATTTCGGCGGCAGCGGTGCGCAGGGGCCTTCTTGGAGGTGAGTAGTGAATTTAAAACCACTTACCTTTGCAGGAGCAGCCCTTTGGATTTCGGCGGCAGCGGTGCGCAGGGGCCTTCTGGGAGGTGAGTAGTTAGTTTAAAAACCTTACCTTTACAGGAGCAGCCCATTGGATTTCGGCGGCAGCGGTGCGCAGGGGCCTTCTTGGAGGTGAGTAGTGAATTTAAAACCACTTACCTTTGCAGGAGCAGCCCTTTGGATTTCGGCGGCAGCGGTGCGCAGGGGCCTTCTGGGAGGTGAGTAGTTAGTTTAAAAACCTTACCTTTACAGGAGCAGCCCATTGGATTTCGGCGGCAGCGGTGCGCAGGGGCCTTCTGGGAGGTGAGTAGTTAGTTTAAAAACCTTACCTTTACAGGAGCAGCCCATTGGATTTCGGCGGCAGCGGTGCGCAGGGGCCTTCTTGGAGGTGAGTAGTGAATTTAAAACCACTTACCTTTGCAGGAGCAGCCCTTTGGATTTCGGCGGCAGCGGTGCGCAGGGGCCTTCTGGGAGGTGAGTAGTTAGTTTAAAAACCTTACCTTTACAGGAGCAGCCCATTGGATTTCGGCGGCAGCGGTGCGCAGGGGCCTTCTTGGAGGTGAGTAGTGAATTTAAAACCACTTACCTTTGCAGGAGCAGCCCTTTGGATTTCGGCGGCAGCGGTGCGCAGGGGCCTTCTGGGAGGTGAGTAGTTAGTTTAAAAACCTTACCTTTACAGGAGCAGCCCATTGGATTTCGGCGGCAGCGGTGCGCAGGGGCCTTCTTGGAGGTGAGTAGTGAATTTAAAACCACTTACCTTTGCAGGAGCAGCCCTTTGGATTTCGGCGGCAGCGGTGCGCAGGGGCCTTCTGGGAGGTGAGTAGTTAGTTTAAAAACCTTAACTTTACAGGAGCAGCCCATTGGATTTCGGCGGCAGCGGTGCGCAGGGGCCTTCTTGGAGGTGAGTAGTGAATTTAAAACCACTTACCTTTGCAGGAGCAGCCCTTTGGATTTCGGCGGCAGCGGTGCGCAGGGGCCTTCTGGGAGGTGAGTAGTTAGTTTAAAAACCTTACCTTTACAGGAGCAGCCCATTGGATTTCGGCGGCAGCGGTGCGCAGGGGCCTTTCTTGGAGGTGAGTAGTGAATTTAAACCCACTTACCTTTGCAGGAGCAGCCCTTTGGATTTCGGCGGCAGCGGTGCGCAGGGGCCTTCTGGGAGGTGAGTAAGTTAGTTTAAAAACATTACCTTTACAGGAGCAGCCATTGGATTCGGCGGCAGCGGTGCGCAGGGGCCTTCTTGGAGGTGAGTAGTGATTTAAAACCACTTACCTTTGCAGGAGCAAGCCCATTGGATTTCGGCGGCAGCGTGTGCGCAGGGGCCTTCTTGGAGGTGAGTAGTGAATTTAAAACCACTTACCTTTGCAGAGCAGCCCTTTGGATTTCGGCGGCAGCGGTGCGCAGGGGCCTTCTGGGAGGTGAGTAGTTAGTTTAAAAACCTTACTTTACAGGAGCAGCCCATTGGATTTCGGCGCAGCGGTGCGCAGGGGCCCTTCTTGAGGTGAGTAGTGAATTTAAAACCACTTACCTTTGCAGGAGCAAGCCCTTTGGATTTCGGCGGCAGCGGTGCGCAGGGGCCTTCTGGAGGTGAGTAGTAGTTAGTTTAAAAACCTTACCTTTACAGGAGCAGCCCTTTGGATTTCGGCGGCAGCGGTGCGCAGGGGCCTTCTTGGAGGTGAGTAGTGAATTTAAAACCACTTACCTTTGCAGGAGCAGCCCTTTGGATTTCGGCGGGCAGCGGTGCGCAGGGGGCCTTCTGGGAGGGTGAGTAGTTAGTTAAAAACCTTACCTTTACAGGGCAGCCCATTGATTT